>NC_077227.1:196877171-196939671 GCF_027887165.1 Monodelphis domestica
CAATTGTTCCAGTTTCAGCACTGAAACATTTCACACACAACATCTTGTGCTTGGCATTTAAGGGAAAAAAAATTGGATTGTGGTTTGTGCATATCTTCGTATGACTGGGTGAAGAGGCATGTTACCCTCCTAAAGAGACTAGGGAGGGCAGGCTTCTGGGACGAGTTTAATAACTGGTCAGCCTTCTTCCCCTTTACTTACCTTTTTGCTTTGAGGGAGGGGACGATCAAATGGGAAACAATTCGGAATTAACTTAGCACTACCACTGCTTAATATGGATTTTGTGATATGGACAATTGGGTTGATCTCAAAAGGCACACATAAATATAGCCAGGAAGTCTGACTATATTTCAGCAATGTTAGATAAAAAGAGTAAAAGATATTCAGGGTATTTACTATTTTAAAAATTCTGTAAATCCAACTTAATATCTCATGGTTGCTATGCCTTCTCCCCCTTCCCCCTTCCCCACCCATTAGTGAAAAAAGAAATTTCAGTGCTATAGAGGGAAGATTTTCCCAAAGGATTAATAACCTTTTCAAACCTTTAAAGGAAAGCAGCAGGCGAAATCACCATCAAGTTAAAAAGCTCTTGTTAGTGACAACAGTCATCACCACATGGAGAACAGTTTTATCCCATAACCTCATTGCAGGAAACCACAACTCCCCAGTAAGCTGAGGAAATGCATATTAGAAGTAGAATGATTAGCATTGCACCAGCGTAGTTCTGAACAGTAACATATTATGAATGTTTTAATAGAAAATGAGAGATGTTGTGGGGGGGGGGGGAACATATTTTAATGGGATGAATTTGAGGCATTCTAAACAAAGGTAATAATCTTTTAATAAAAAAAATTATGCTAGTAATGTAGCATGTCAGGCTTTAGTAGCATTTTATGAATAGTCAAAGCAAATGAATGGATACAATGAGTTTTACAGAGAATCCTACAGAAGTGAAAGTAATGCATACACCAAGGAGTTGTGGGTAGCAAGAAAATGAGATTGTCTTGCTGATTGGATGCAGACAAGCAATGAGTTATTCAAGAGCTCACAGTCAAACAAACTGCTTGTGGCACTAGTTCTTGTACCCAATTACCAATTCAGAGAGAAAATAAAAAGCAGTTTCAGTAGAGTCAGGGTGGGAAATCTCCAATTAGCACCAATTAGTGAAGTTGCTTCCTACAGCGGAATTCTGGGGACATAAGAAAAAAAAATACTCTCCCAGAATGCCTGGTGGAGGCATTTATTTACCAGGTGATGAAACTCCTTGAAGAATAACTTGATGAGGATTTGAGCCTGTGGGATCTGAATACAGATATTAGTTGGAACTTGCCTGCTCGATTTGACTGGTCAATCATAGGCTGTACTATTCTTCTTCTGGCATTAATAAACCTGGAACAGAACAGAAGTCCATTCATCAGACTCTCTTTCTGGGCATTTTGAACACCTTTACATTAACACTGCAGCAGTTTCAATGCAGCTGGGCATGTATTGGAAAGTATGGTTTGACCTTAAAGGCAATTTTCCCCCTAAGTGCTCAAAAATAGTTAACTGGCTCATCATTTCCCATCATCTCGCTAGCCAACTTCAAGCCTATTTGGTTAGATAGCCTGGGAAAATAAAGTTCTAAATGGGAAAGAGAACTTCTGTTAAATTACAATTGTGCCTTTGCTTCTCAGAACAAGTAGAGACCTGGTTAAAGTTCACAGGCTGGAAGACTTCTCTCATCCCCCTTACCCCCCACCTTCTACCCCTACCCCTTCTCCTTCTCCCCCTCCTTGACTCCCCCACTCTCCCATCTTTGGGAGATTCAGCTTTCCTTTGCAGCTGGCCATAAATGAGGACCAGGCTTTGCACTCTCTGCTTTCACAAGGTATTGTTAGGTCAGCAAAGCCATCAATTAGGCTGTCTGAAGTTTTATCACCAACACAGCAGCAATAAGTGCTGGCCCAGAAAGACTTCTGCTCTTCAGCAACTCCTGCAGTTTGAGCCTGTAAAGTCAGGGGTCATTTGGAGGTCAGTGCCAGTTGGGGGTGACCTTTTCAGCCAATGCTGGGACACCCAGGGCAGAGGAGAAGGTAACTGCCAACCATAAACTGAGGCACCTTTCAACTCACCAGAAAGGGGGTTTCTCAGGTACACATGTTTAATATTAGTCCCAAAGTAACTTTTAAAAAATCAGGTAGTGGATGAATCATAGGAATGTTAGGGAGAGAGTCAGTTACTCAGTTAAAAAAAGCCTGGATCTAATTTTGTTGGCAACCCCAAAAATAAGTGCCTACTTCACATTACTTTAATGTTTAATAATGCCCATCAAATATTCAGGTACAAACTGAAGTAGGATGATAAAAAAGTATCCACCTTATTTCTCTAAACTTAATAAATCAGAGCAGATTCTGCCATTTGCCAGATATCCTCTTTGCCCCGATACTTTTATTACCAGATATGCATTGTGCAGTGTGAAACTTACAGGATTTGGTATGGCTGTAGTTTTGTGAGTGCAGGCATGTGTGCTTAACACCATGCCAGAATGCAGTTAGGCAATAGCTTGCAAATACAAATAAAGTAAAACAAGAACAACTTAAAAAAAATTTTTCCCCCACTTTCAAATCTTAAGCAAAAATCTGCCTTAATGAAGTGTGGCCTTTGGCTCCTTTCCTCTTCAGGAATCTTAGTTTGCCATCATTCTGTCCCCAGTCCCCTGCTACTGCTATAGTCAAGGACTGAAAATTCAATTCTGCCTGACCTTACTTTCATACTTCTGATTAGACAGCGGAATCCCAGCATTCTTAGCTGAGCATCAAGTAGGCGCTAGGAGCTCCGCACTCCTACAAGGTTAAAGTCCATCACAGATGAGAAAAGACAGTCCACATTTATTTGTTTATACCTGCAGTAAGCACTCTAGAGGGAATTCCGCTAGACAGATGCCTAAATGCAGCAAGGAACACCAAAGGGCTCTTTTGCATATGGTGTTTGTATCCAAAACAAAGCACTTCTTGATGCCTTAAGAAAGTATCGCTCAGTTGTCAAAAATGCCTTTGGATGAGCGGAGGGGGGAAGCTTTAGTGATAGAAGTTAAAAACAAAGAGAGAGTTGAATCTGGGTCTCTCTTCCTTCTCCAGTTTATCTTGAGATATTGGTGGTGATTTCAACTTGGTTGCAGTATATCTGAGTGACCCTCTCACTGAGACTTCCAGCAGTGTTTCCCTTCTTCTAAGACAAAGGGTCATAGATAGGAACTTAATTTCTCACCTCTTTCTAACACCTCTCTGGCTGTGCCAACAGAGAAGTGACCTGAACCTTTGGCATCCCCGCCACCTTTTATCAGCTCAAGTTAAGGCCAATAGAGATTATCAGAAAAGCTAGATAAGAATGTTTTCTCTTCTCCCAGGAGCTTCTAATGGACTATTCAGAAGGCAAGATTTTACCTCCTTTATGAGCTTCTTGCTAATCCTAGTTTTGTTTTTTCCCTTTGCTCCAACTCCCTGGGTAAAACGAATTGCTATTTTTTCCCTTTTTAATTTCACCCTTTTACTCTTTTATTATTTACATCTGGTAGTTGTTCCCTTATTTATGTCTCTCTCTCTCCAGTTCCCCAAAACACTCCCTCACTCACTGAGCAGCAAGGCATCATGGTTCTTAGTTCTCAGCAGGAGAACTCCACACTGTCTTCAAACAAATAATTAAGGGGAAGGTTAAAGGTTCACTTAAAGGTCATTTCTTTGGATACTCCTTAGAATGTTTACATTAGTCAAAAAAAAAAACGGGGGTCTGCTCAAAAGGTTTTTCAATGAGGTTTACACAACAATACAGAACATTAAAAAAGCATTCTGTGTCCTAGCAGGTCTTTATAGGCAAGCTGAACTTGGAAATGCCACTCCAGGATTACATTTTCAACGAGTTACCATGGCATGGACTTGATGTTCATTAGAAGTTATGGCACTGGCTTTTTGGGGGGCCTCAGTTGGCCTACTTCTGCTCAACAAATTTGAATAGAAATCTCCAAAGCATTTCATCCATAAGATCTTTTTTTTTCCCCCCAGAGAATAATGGAAGTTTTACCATTGCTCACTGATTCCATTCGGAATTTCCAAAATTGTTTCTCCCCCAAGATATGACTTATTCCCATCGCCATTCCAGTCTAGATACATAATTCTACCATCTCAAGATGACACAATGTTTAAAAAATAAACTATTGAAGTAGCTGAAATTCTTGATCAAAGGATCACTTATAAATATTGCGGATGGTTTTAAAAAAATAACTAGCAATAATATGAATTGCTCATTAGAAGGAAATTTTAATGTTAAAAAAAAAAACTCAATGTTGCCATAGGAGCCAGAAGTCTTTCTACCAGAAAACATACCAAAATTTTCAGTACACATGAATTATTTTTTTCCTCAAGTTAGGTCTGATTTTAATTTGTTTAATATTGGTAAAGGGACATTTTTGTACATAATCATTTTATAGAATTATGCCAGATAAGCAACCTTTTTCCATTTCCTCTCGTCTATTTGAAGCAATTTTTTATATTGCAACAACAAAAAAAGATATTCTATTAGACTGGATTAGTAGTAGTAGATGATTATCCATTTAGATTCACTGTAAAATGTGTAGGTTCTAATGTGCAAACTATTGGACTTGGACCTTTCCAGTTTCATTCACATGGAGAAACTCAACTTAATGGGTCAGAAACAAAAGGCTTATTTAAAGAGAGCTTAGAACATTTCTTGGACATTAAATGATTCTTACAAAATAACATTTTGATGAGTTAAGTGTAAATGAATCAGACACATATGGATTAAGTTATACTTGAATTTCACACAGGTTTTACAAATAAGAAGAGAGGGTCTTGGCAAAAACTTTTTTGGATTTTGCCAAACCCAAAACATTTAAAAAATTGTTCAAGGCATCCAAGGAACCAAAATGTATCAGGCTTCACCCAACTTAAAAAAAAAAGAGTCCCATCAATTAATTCCAAGAGATTGCTAAATTTCCTCTTTATTCAATATTTTAAAATTCATTATGCTCTACATACTCCATAATGTCATTTTATAATAATTGAGTTGTGAGAATTTGATAGACTTCCATCTTAAGAAAATATATCCCTAAAAGATGAATTTTTTTAAATATCTAAAACTTAGGTATCAAACAGCTGCTAAAACTATTTTGAGACTTGGGTAGCTTGTGTGTGAGATATTTTTTATGCAACAAGTCCTGAGACTTAGCACCTGGTGCCTTTTTAAGAACTACACATTATTCTATTTGTAAGTACAGTACTTAGAGAATTAGCACCCTAATGTATATTGGCTCCATTGATTTGTATGGTCTCTGGTTAGATTCTAGACATTTAGCTCTGGATATATAGCCTAAGGGTGCAAGACTGCAAATTTTGCATCTAAAATTCATCTGAAAAGAAGATACTTCAATACAGGTGATACTTAAAATATAATTAACTTTAATATCTAGGGGAACCTGTTCTTATGATGTAGTGACATCTGAAAATAATACAACTTCTCTACTCCATTATTTTTCCTACAGGAAGCAAATATGCAAAAAAAAAAAAACAAAACAGTGGATATCATTAAGAATCATCTTTTTTCCTGGAATGATATCTCCTTGAGATCAATATCCTCCTTAAAGGAGAGTCAAACTACTTGGCTTTGTATACTTCTCTGGAACTGAAATCTGAACACTCTGGTTTTTCTTTTAAAGAATTTTTTACTCCCAAGCATATTTCAGACTGACAGAAGTAGTCTTGGGTGTCATACCTGATTGTTTGGTTTCTTTTCTTTTTCTTCCTCCACCCCCCCCCCCTTTAAATGGCTGATAAATCCCTTCTTTCTGGTTCACTTACTTTATGCCACACCTGGTTACCAATTCCTCTAGGCAGCATTCCTTTTGTAAGAAAATGCAAGGCAAAGTGTTGTCACCTGGAAGTTTTCCAGGCCTGAAGATTCTCTTCAGTCAAGAATATTAAGACTTGCAATCATTTTCATTGGAAGGGATGGGTAAATAGGTAGAACTTAACTGTTGACTTAGAGAGTTGATATCCGGATAAACTTGGGTGGGGGGATGATGCAGGTACACAATCTAGAACATGACATTTCGCAAATTAAAAGCATCTTCACATTCATCTACCACAAACATTCACAGATAGGGGTCTCATTTGCAAAACCTGGCAACTGAAAGTCTTTCTTTCTTTCTTTCTTTCTTTCTTTCTTTCTTTCTTTCTTTCTTTCTTTCTTTCTTTCTTTCTTTCTTTCTTTCTTTCTTTCTTTCTTTCTTTCTTTCTTTCTTTCTTTCTTTCTTTCTTTCTTTCTTTCTTTCTTTCTTTCTTTCTTTCTTTCTTTCTTTCTTTCTTTCTTTCTTTCTTTCTTTCTTTCTTTCTTTCTTTCCTTCCTTCCTTCCTTCTTTCCTTCCTTCCTTCCTTCCTTCCTTCCTTCCTTCCTTCCTTCCTTCCTTCCTTCCTTCCTTCCTTCCTTCCTTCCTTCCTTCCTTCCTTCCTTCCTTCCTTCCTTCCTTCCTTCCTTCCTTCCTTCCTTCCTTCCTCCCACATATAGGTAATTCAGTTATTAGGTTTCCTTATTTTTTTCTCCCTCAAGATTACAAGAAAGCAATTCTCTCTGTGTTGTGGTTCTAGTTTAGAGTGAGACTTTTCCAAAGAAGGCAATAAAATGACTAAATCAGCTAAGCAAGTTTAATGCTTCGAAAGGAGTGCTCAGACACATGAATGAATGATTGGCTATGTGAGCAAACCCATCTTACATCAATGGCTAGACAGTGGGGTTTCTTAGACAGTAGTTGATGTACCCATAAGACAGATGAATGGGAATGATATATGCCATCTAATGTTATTTTCACAAGCTTTAAATAATTTCTATGAGTTTAGAACGACAATGATATAACATTAGATTTATACATAAAACTCTATTTATGCCACAGTTCTGTTGTTGTTTTTTTTTAGAGTGGAGAATTTCCTCCACCAATATAGATGACAACCAGTCTAAAAATTAAAAGAATGAGTAGTTAACTAATGTCTGTGGAGGTACACTGACTTACCTAAGATCCTACCAATGGCATTTTGACCTCTGTCTCCCTGCTTAAAAGACCAGAGGAAATAAAGACATTTTGCTAGCCAACATCACAAATCTCTAAACATCTCTGAACACATTCTCATTAGAAGGAATGTCTACTAGTAAAATAGACCAGGTAAAATTGTAAAGAAGACAAAAAATAGCAGAACTCAAAAGATTATCTTTAAATTCCTTTTACAACTGAATAAATTCTATTATCCTAAATTTTTGTCCTTGATTGTCCCCTACCTGCTCATTCAACATTCTTCTTCTGCCTGTTCCTATCCTGAACTCCCAGTGCCTACAAACCTTTGGAATGCCTGGACTTTTCTTCTACTAAATTCCACAACCCTGGGCCCTGACTTCCTTTCTCAATGCCATGTGTCTGACTTTTCTGGCTTTCTCCTAAATTCTTTTAAAATTTACCTTCCTCCTGCTATCTTAAAAAAAAGTTTAAAAGGACAGTGTTCTTTCAGAGGGGACAGTTAACCAATCCAATAAGCAAACTCCTGCTGACCCAGCAAACTGTGTGTGATGTGAGGCAAGTCATTTAACCACTCTGGGGTTTAGGTTCAAAATGTGTAAAATGAGGGAGTTGGACTGGATGATTTCTGAGGCTCCTTGAAGTGCTGGGATTCCATACTAATGATATACCTTCAAGGCAACACTCATGTAACACATCAGTGGCATTTTGTTCACAATGTCTTAATTCAAACTGGATTGTGTAACTCTGATGGTGGGATTTTCAAATACTAAGGCAGGTGGGAAGGGAGATATTTGGGACAGATGGACTTTTCATTGCCCTCAGATTCTAACCAAATAGGTTGCCACCTAAATCTGCCTATGCACAGGGCCAGACTTGTTTGCTCAAATCAAATTTAATGCACATGCTTTCTATATATCTACAACATTTTACTCACTTGCCCTAGGCCTAGAAGAGTTTATAACGATTTCATTCATTTTATTACATGGGTATAAACTTCCTGGGGGTAAAACCAGATCAGTAAAGTATTGCTGGTAGGTTGATACAACTGGGGTACATACTTGCAAGTCTTACATAATTAATAATGTGGCTTTAAGGGTGGGGGGGATGGGCAATAGCTTTGGAAAAATTTCAAACTACGTAAAAGTTATATTTTGTTTCTTTTATAATATTGAGTAACAATAAACACTATTCCATTAATTTAATCACATCTGATGGCATATAACAAAACATCCCATCAGTTATGATTTTTGAAGCACTATAACTCCTTTAGAATGTCATCAGATTATTCAGAAAATCTAAAGAGAATCTTTTAGAGTCACTTGAAACCCAAAGAAAAGAAACACAGATTTTCTTAGCTTTTCCCAAATAGGATCTATCCACTTAAAGATAAAATGCTAAGTCAATAGACTTAAGATATAGCATATTATTTCAGACCTGTACTTGATTTATTGATGATGAGTCACCTAGAAACTGAAAGTTTTACTACTGATATTTAAATTCCAAGCCAGTATCCCTACTGCTTATAGGAGGTTCTGAAAACAGTCTCTTTCCCCAATACCAAAGGCACATGGCAATTTTGCTTTGGCATATCCCTCAGAATCACTGTAAGCCATTTCCAAATGGATCCTTAATTCCCAAACCTGTTCATTTGTTTGGCTACTACATGCTGACTGGATTTTTCAACCACTTAAGTCACCTGACAGTCACTTACAAACGTTTCTTGAGAGTTGCTATTAAGTTTTCGTCATTTACTAATTCGCCCTAAGAGGAGACAATCCTGACGAATTTAGCATCTGTTTAACTTTTATGCTTACCTTTGATGGAAGTATTAATTCTCTATCCTACTTCTCAGTGGAAACTACCTAAGCATTAACTTGCCAGGAAAAAAATGCACTGAGCTGTTTAGCAATTATGTATTAGATGTGTTTGAAGAGATCAAGGTGCACTCATATGCCCTGTGCTATGGATATATCTCTGATTAGCTTGTCATCCGCTCTGAAGAAGATGTAGGCTGATTCTTCTAGACTGTAGAGCAGGCCAGCTGTTAGCTGCCTGTCAAGCCCTCAAGTGGACAAGTAGTCCAGGAGCAAAAATGTCACTCCTTTGATCTGGCAAGGAGCAGCTGCTGATTTATAGAGTAGGACTTTGTTCTTCCGTTCTATTTTACTTTCTTTCCTAAGGCAGAACCACAAAATCCAGGAGAAAAAAAAAGTGCCGTTCCCTGCAACATCAACAAGCTCTGACAACTGAAACAGGGTTTTTCTTGGCCCTAACAAAGCTCTCAGGCATCTCCTTTGACGCTCACCTTTTCCTCCCTCCCACCCCCACCCCCCCTTTGCAATGCGGTAGTTATTGTTTAATTCAGCTTCTGTAAATGGAATGGACTCTGGCCAGCAAGCCTGGGGCATAAACACACCTGTATGAAAGGAGCCTTATTGTAGCAACCATCTACAACCAAGCTGCACATGAACTACCAGTTCCTGAGTTCAGAAAGAACATTCCATTTTTCCTGACAGCAAATTTTACCCTAAGTAAGCTTCTATTTTTGGAGCTATTGACCTATTCATTGACCAAATTTCAACCATTTCCTCCCCTCCATTGTCATTAAAATATTTAAATTGAAGAGAAAAAATATTTAGTCAATTGCTATAGAATAGACCTCATTAAGTAATTTGATCTGTCTAATCTTTATATAATTTTCATTATATGTAGAGAGACAGTGGCATATTGGGTACTTGGTATTAGGGAGATTTGGATTCAAGTCCTTTTTCTCTGACATATGCTAGCTGTGTGACTATGGGCAAGCCTTTTGCTCTCTCAAACAGTTCATGAAGTGCATAAGGCACAACTGGATTTTTCTTTTACATCAGTGGAGGGAGTTTCCATGCCAGAAGTGATTTTCATACACTGATAAAATGATATGTCTGTCCCCCTATAATAATTTTGATCATTTAAAACCAAAGAAAGTATATTAAAATATGTTAGCAAAAATGATCCTAAAGTAGTCAAAGTATTGGTTTCCATAATGCTGGTCTTGTTATCACCAACTTACACTGACAAAAGATTCCTTGAATAACATTTGGAGAAATTACCAAATAAGCCACCCACATCTCACTTGCTAAGAATGAAAATGGCCTCATGCTCATTATCATATTCTCCAGAGGATCAACCTGCCAGGTCAGTGAAGCTTTGTATGAAACAGGTAGAAAATTATTTCTGTGTGCTAGAAGATATGCTTCATGAATTTACTAGCCAACATTTTTTAAAAAATCAACTTATGTCATTTTTTTGCCAATTATTTTTCTAAAACTTACTACTGGCCTACCAATGATGAATGAATATCTAAAAAATAAGTAAATACATTCTTTGAAAACTCAAAAGGAAGTAAATCTTTTGTGGAAGAGAGGAAAACAGATGCCTTCTGGTCTCAAGAAACATAGAAGCATAGAGTTAGAAGATCATGGAAATCATCTGATCCAACAGTTCTCAAACTTTTATTCTCAGCTCTACTTTACAATCTTATAAATTATTGAGGAATTCCCAATGAACTTTTGTTTATGTGGATTCTATCAATATTTACCATATTAAAAGTGAAAATGTCTTAATATTTTTATGAAAATAGTTTGTGGTGCCCATGAGTCCCCAGACCATATTTTGAGAACCCTGATCTATTCTAACCCAGAGGTGTTAAGGGACACCCTCCAGTTGAGGTTTGCCAGAATCTAATTTTCTAGGTTATTTTACTTCCATTTTCTGCTTCTTTTGATGATATATTTTTAATCCATTTTACTGATTTCTAAAAACAGATTTTGTTCTGATTTGTATAAACTTTTCTCCTATTTTGTATGTAAATATGTTTGTTATTTCCAAATATTGACTATTTTCCTTCACTGAAGATGATAGAGATATCTAAGAAAATACCAAAACAATATAGCCAACAATCTCCATGGCAAAAACATAAAGAGGAAGATGGTAAGTCAAGATAACACTGAATATTCCTTCCTTTTCTAGTGAGCATAGAAATATCCGTTGAGTTCAAAATCAAATCATCTTGCTCTTAATTTTTGAAGTTGTTGGGGACCAGTAGGTTGCTCAGTGGTTTGAGATTCAAGCCTAGAGCACAGAAGTATTAGGTTCAGATCTGGCCACACACACACACTTCCTAGCTGAGTGACCCTGCTCAAGTTACTTAACCCCCATTGTCTAGCCCTTATCACTCTTCTGACTTGGAACCAATAAACACTACTGATTCTAAGACAGAAGGTAAGAGTTTTTAATAAAATAAAATAAGCTGTTGAACTTTAAATTTAATTCAGTTCAATAAATAAGAATATCTGAAGAATAGTATGAAATAGTAACTTTGTATAAGTATGCAGAGTGCCCCGAAAACTCAGACACTGAATTTGTGAGGATTCATCAAAGGTTTTTAATCATGAGTAAACATGATGAGAGCTATGCTTAAAAAAGATTATACAAGCAAAATGTTTTGGAGAGGAGAGAGAATGTAATCAGGAGGACCAGTTAGATCCATTACAATAAATAGTCTAAGTGAGAGTTGATGAATCAGAGGGAAAGGGAAGGAACATAACATGCATTTATTAAGCATGTAATGTGACTGGCCTTATGCTAAGTGCTTTACAAATATTATCGCTTTTGATCTAGGGGAGTAGTAATGAAATAGAGAGGAAGGGATGGGTGCAAGAGACACTAGCAGGGCTTGGAATCTGGTTAGACACAGGAAGTGATAGGGGGAAAAAGATCAGAAGTAAATGGGGCTATAATGGTGCTATCTTCAGAAAAAGAATTAAAGCGAAAGGCAGGGTTCTTCCCACCTTTGGGAGGTGATGGTGAAGGAGATTATTAGTTAAGTTTTGTACATATTAAATTTGATGTGTAGTTGGGACATCAAAAGGCATCTTGAATATGGAATTGGGAACATGGGGCTTGAAGAGTGGTTAGGGCTGAAGAGAGATTTGGGCATCTTTCCATAAAGTTTATAGTGAGAGTCAAAATGGAAATGAAAAGCAGCTAGGTGGACCAGTGGATAGAGTTCCTGGCCTGAAGTCAGGAAGACTCATCTTCCAGAGGTCAAATCAAACCTCAGGCACTTACTAGCTACATGACCCTGGGCAAATCACTTAACCCAGTTTGCTTCAGTTCCTCATCTGCAAAATAAGCTGGAGAAGGAGATAGCAAAGGACTCCAGTATCTTGACCAACAAAACCCCAAATGGGGTCACAAAAAGTCAGACCTGACTGAAATGACTAAACAGCAAAGTGTAGACAAATTTGCCAAGGCAGAAGAGAAGCCCAAGGATAGAATCTTGGAGGATGTTTCTATTTATGGAGTGGCGGAAGGACAAGTCAGATATGAAATGGTAAGAGAGATAGGAAGAGAATGATAAAAGTGCAGTGTCAGATAAGATAAGGAAGAAAAGAGCATCAATAATGAAAGGATAATCAATGATAACATTCTAGCTATGGAGAGCAAGTCAAGTTATCAAGCATTTATTAACCACTTACTACCTCCAGTCCTTGTCCTAAGCACTAAGGAAACAAAGATACACAAAAACAGCTTCTGCCTTCAGGGAACTCACAATCTAATGGAGGGAAGGAGAGAGAGAACGTGGAAATAGGTATTTACAAAGAAAATATACACAAAATCACTTGGAGACAATCTCTTGAGAAGTCATTATCATTGGCAGGGGTGGGGGGTAAGGGAGGAGGGCAAGGACCAGCAAAGGCTTCTCACAGAGGGTGAGATTTTAGTTGAGATTTGAAGAATGCCAGGAGAAAGAGATGAGGAAGAAAAGAACTCCAGGCAGAGGAGACAGCCAGAAAATGGGTGGAGTTGGGAGCCCTGAGGATGAGGAATTAAATACCAAAAGAGGACTTTGGATTCTGTGATAAGGAGGCAATTAGTGACTTCTGAAAGAATAGCAATATTGTGGTGGAGACAGAAGACATGTTCTAGACATAAAATGTCCTAGGAATTATAGTCTTCAGCTTTTAAAAAAATTCTTATCAATTATTTGGATGAAGGCACAGATAACATAATTTTCAGATTTTTCAAATGATTGCAAACTGAGAGGTATAGTTAATGCATTACAGGACAGAGTCAAGAAGCAAAAGAATTTCTATAGGACAGAATGCTCAGTTGATTGAATAAGACAAAATGTAATAGTGATGAAAATGAAGTCCTACACTTGAATTCAAGGAAACATTATACAAGTGCAGAATGGAGAGATAATTCATGAGGAAAAGGCATATATGAGCTGGAGCAGGGAAAAGAGGTGGTTTGCTGACTATGAGCTCAATATGAGTCAATAGAATGATTTGTTGGCTAAGAAAGTTACTGAAATCAAAGGTCAAGAAATAGAGGTATATTGTACAAAATGAGTGGGCATATAGACCCACTGTATTCTGCCCTGGCCATAATATAGCTTTGTATTGTCATTAGTACTTGGCATCATAGTTTAGCAAAGAGACAAGTTGTGGTAACTATTAAATGCCAAACTCAGGAATTTAGATTAAAATGATTCAAATACAGGTCTCTGTAGACTTTTGAGTCACATAAAGAAAATTGTGTCTGAGGAAGATTACTTCATTAGTTTTTATGATTGGAGTGAGAATGATGTGATGGTGACCCAAACAAAAACATTGGGTTACAGAACTTTAAAAAAGCAGCAAAATCCCAAAGTTGAGATAGAGAAAGAATATTTCAGAATTGGGTGAAGAATTGCCTATGTAGGGAACAAAAAGATAGAAAAATTTTTAAAAAGAAAATAAAGGTTAAAAAAAAACAATTTGGATACCAGGAAAGATGAAAACAGAATTAAAAACAATGTGAAAATTAGGAAAGAATTTCTTTTTAGTGAGTGGTGAAGGTATGAGGGTAAAGATGAGATTTTTTATTTTTTTATTTTAAGATCTTTTTTTATCAACATAGTAAATATTCCACTACCAAGATTCTTGGAGGGATCTTAAGTCAGAAGGGACTCAAGAGACTATTTTGTCCAATCTCCTTATTTTTAGTGTGAGGAAACTGAGACTCAGTGAATCCAGGTGACTTGCCTAGGGTTATTCAGGAAGTAAGTGGCATATCTGAGCTTCAAATTCCATACTAATTTTACCACACCATCTTGTCATATAGGTAGTTGGATGACACATAGGACTAAAGAACAGTGAGAGAGGTTAGGGCTGAAGGCATAGATATAAACATAATCCTTTTAATGGATGAGAACATGACTCATTTATCTTTGTATCTCCCCCATGGGCTTACCTCAGGGCACTACACATTATAGAAACTTAATAAATGTTTGTTGAGCAAATTAATAGATTTGGGGACCATCTATCTCATCTTTTCTTTCTTCTTCACTCTCAAATTATCTATATTATGGGACTATAATAAAGTATGACCAACTGCCTATATCAAAAGAATGTTATTTCCTCTTCTTAAAGTATCCCTGATGAGGGTTCAATGGCCCCAAAATAGGTCACTGTGGTATATCTGTGGTATATCAACATATAAATTTCAATTGTCAATAAAAGAAACCGACAAATCCCCTAGTAACTTCCTTTCCAAAGTATATTCCCTTGAAACAGATAAATAAAATCCCTAGAGTTTTTTAAAAAACTAATATTTCAGTAAGAAAGTACTTACAGTCTTATTTCTATTAGGTCTCATTTAATTTTCTTTTCATTCAAAGAATCTGTAGTCCCAATTTTTGGAGGCCTGTGGCCAATTCAATTATAGAAGGCCTAATCTGTTCTAGTACATGATTACTTTTTTGTTTAATGGTGACTTAGGTGAAAGGTTATTTTTTTTAACCATATGTGTGAAAATCCAAGAGGACTGACTATGGACTTGTTAAACAATACCACAGGACAATCAATCTTTTTTTTTTTGAAGGGTAAATTTTCTCTAGGTGGTGGCTACTAAATTAGACTAGAACTGATTTTTAAAAAATTTTCCATTTAAAAGAGACCCCCATTAGGTGTGAGGGCTCCCAAACTGTAATCTTCTTTTAAACCATATTTTACTTTTCAAATTGACTTTTATGGTGAAAAAGCTATCACTTTCCCTAAACTGGTGGTGAAACAAATGGTACTGAATTCCCAGTCCTTCAACTACTCAGAGGCAAACTAACTCACAGCATCAGCAACCTAAAAGGGTTGGTGTTTTTTTTTTTTTGTGTGTGTGTGTGTGTTGTGGAGGGGGTATGCATGTGAATATCCCCCCTATCCCTTTCATTTCTTTGCTGGGTTCCTTTCTCTAAATCAGCAGGGGAGGTTAAAAAGATCAGATTGATGTTTCCCTGAAGTGTTTGGATGGGCTAGGCTCTTATCTTTATTTCAGTTCTCCTGCTGGTTTAGAAGAAAGGATATGGCAGAAAAGAAGTGGGGAAGATTGGCAATATTCTTAGTCTTTACTAAGTTGTAGGTGGTTTCCTAGTTTAAAAGGCTAAGGGTTTGGTTTGGTTTTGTTTAAAAAAAAACAATAACAATTTAAAGAGAATAGTAAATAGGAAAACTATTGGGTGTTAGTAAATTTTGGGATTACTTTAACAAAAAAAATCTTGAGATTAATCACCTGCATAAAATACAGGTAACTGTTGGGCAAATTATAGGAAATGTCATTTTATGTAACTATATCTTACATACACAGATTGGTTTAAAAAACATGAATAATGAAATCCAAATGCCATGTAAATAGCTCAATAGAGACAAAATATCCACAAAAACTCATTTAAAGTAATTTACAATTATCTTCAGGAATATAATATCACCCTAAAATTATTATTAAAATTTAAAAATTAAATTGATATGAAAACGTGTTATTATCAGAAGTTTAAAAAAGCCTTTAGCTATTCAAGCTTTCATATAACAACAATGAGTAATTTGATAAAAATCAAAGAGCAAACTGGATGAAAAGTAAGGGTTTCCTCCTCTTAGTGATAAAATAATACTTTAAAAAAGTTGAAGGGAGGCTGCTCAAGTAGGTAAGTACACTGCTATTCCTATGGAACTCTCGCAGATGTTATAGTCAGTCTTTCCAATATTATCACTCACAAAATTTTTATCCTCATCATAATCATAAAAGACATAAAATATATCTTTATAAATCACAAGAGACCCAGCAAATCTGCAACATTATCAAGTCAGTTTTAATCCTAAAAAAAAAAATCAACCTCAACATTTTATAGCTCTTAAAGGTTTGCAAAGAGATAAGTGCTATCTTATTTGATCCCCCTATGAGGAGGATACTATTATTATTATCCCATTTTACAGATGAGGAATCTGAGGCAGTAAGAGGTTAGGTGACTTTCTCAGAATCATAGGGCTAGTAAGAGTCTGAGGCAGGACTCAAACTGGAATCTTACTTTTTTCCAAGTTTCACACTCTATCCACTGCACCACCTGGTTGTCCCAGTCATAGTTTTCAAGTGTTTAGATAAGAAACTTGACAAGAAAAAGAGAGAGTTTAAATAATTTATGCTTCAAAAAATAGGAATGCAAGCAGCAATGTGCTGATAAATGTTTAACAACTGAATCCCCCTCGTACTCCCAAATGTTTTCAGGACCTTCTTTTAAGTCTAATCTGGATTATTAACATTCTCCTATCACTTTCTTCTTTAGACAATCAATAAAATAATAAATAAAGCCCTGATTTATAGTTTGCTGATTTCTGAGGTGTAAATACTCACACTGAAAATTTTTAAATGGCTCTTGTGAATTGGTCTAATACGCCCCTAGATATGTCACTCTCACTACCAATCTTCCCTTCAAGACACCTCACCTTGGTTGTCTTAACTATGTAGACAGCAAGTCAATACTGGGAGAGTGCTTTAAATATGCAGTAAATTTTATTAGTCCTCTATGGGGTAAGAACTGAAAAGATATGGTCCTTATCCTCAAGGACCTTACAATTAGGTATGAGATACTATATTTAAACAAATAGGTTGAAGTATATAAAACAGGCAAACAAAATGAACTAAAGGTATATTCTAGAATACTAAAGGATTTTCTAGAAAAGCTAGGCTCTTTGGACTAAAAAGGAATCAATTTGGGAAGACCTCACAGAGGAAACAAATCATGAGGCCAGGTCTGAAGAAAGGAAGGATATCATTTGGCATGATTATTTGACTGTCTAGTAACAGCAGTATATTTCTCTTTTTTTAATGGGTGCCCACCCAGGGTAGTTGTATAAATCTGAAGGACTGGATAGCTTTCTGGGCAAAATACTAGACTATTAAAGAGGGAAAGCTTGACTATTTGTGAGTTTGATTATGGGTGATGCCCTGTGGGTGAATCAAGAAATTCAGAGCTGTGAGAGAGAAAGCTGTATGTGTGTATGTGTGTGTGAAGATATTTGAATGAGACCATAAACAAAATATGATGGGTTTTAAAAGTATTTTTATAACAAATAAAAATTGTGCTATTCTTATTTTCCTGAAGACTTAAAAAAATGAGGACCAGAAAATTATTCTACCCAGTGACATAATATGTATATGTTTTTAATGTCTCTTACCTATTATATATTTACATGTATGTTATATATGTATATATATTTTGCGATATGTAGACACATATATCTAGAAAGGAAAATTTCTGGTCTTCATATTTATATATACACACATCTATGTGTACATAGAGTGTGTATTTATATTTATTCCAGAAATACTATTAACATGAATTCATTGTAATTACTTCATTGCTATGACCTAGGTTTTTATTTGTAATGACAAAGAGCAACAGTGTAAAAGAAAAATGAAAGATTATAGTTATTTTTCTAAAGTGAAATGGTCTTTAAGGCACAGCCAAATGGAAAAATGAACTGAATGTAGAGACAGTGGATATTGTTCCAAATTCCACATCTGCTACCTACTGTGCGACCTTGGGCAAATCACTTGAACTTCATCATCTTTAGTTTCCTCATTTAAAAAACGATAATGTTAGGTACAATGTTTTAACATGGTACATAGTACAGTGATAGATTTAGGGTCTGGATCTGGGTTCAAAAATTGACTGTTACTTCCTACCTGTATCATGCTTAGGTCCAGTCTTATTCTTTCTGGAGCTCACTTTCTTCATTTGTAAAACAGTGGAGTTGGACTGATGACTCAACTCTAAATCTAGGGTCTTATCCCCTCTAATTTACTTCCTAGCTCTAAATCCTGTGTTAGTACTCAATTCCTATTGGCAGGATTCATGTTTTCTTAGCAATTAATATTAATTCTATTAATCTATGAATGCTCACTAATTTCCACTGACCAAAAATTCAGTTTTAAGTCTTAAAAAAAAAAAATACATGCACACATACACACGAATATATAAGCCTCTCCAAAGTTTTGGAACAAACTTTTACCTATGTGTATTGAGCCATATTTATATTATATATGTATATATATGTATTGATACCCTCCCTTTGAAACTATATAATAATAACTGTTATTATTGCCTTTGCATTTTTTTTATTCTTTGGTTATTTATTTTCTATTAATTTATTTTGTCCTTGTTGTCTCCACTTTTGAATATTAGCTCCTGGTGATTAGGAGCTATCTCATTCATTGTTTGTACCCCCCAACAAGCATAGATACCCAGCATTTAATAAATGCTGATTGATGTAATTTATTCTTTCATCAAGTATTTATTTGAGACCTACTCTGTGTAAAGAATATTTCAGGCCCCTTGGAAGATAAAAAAGATCTTTAAGATACAGGGCAAACACATTAATCACATTATTTAATATTAGTTGTGGTGCATTTCAGTTTCAAATTGAATTAGGATTTTTAATTAATGTGAAATATACAAGCTATCTAGTTTTCCTCTTGAAGAATGCTTTTCTTTTTCCATGAACAGTAAAGTTGAGTCTATAAGATGATAAGTATTTGATGGATTATACCAAAGGCAGGGTGGGTAGTAGAAAGAAATACCGCAAACCCCCAAAATCATAGCTGAAGAGTTAAATGGGACACACTTTGCCAATATCTGTTTTCTTTGATATCATCTTGACAATTTAACCTTTTTTTCCCTTTCTTCTTGGTAAGGAAGGAAAAGGAGACTTGGCTAGAACAGAAAGAAGCTTTTGTCAGGGGAAAGACAAGTAAATGGGCAAAGTAAAAAAGTTTGCTATTTGGGCACACACTGAAAGTAAGGCAGGTATTTGGATCTCTCATTCAGGTTGACAATTTCCCCAAAGCTTTGATATCACCTGATTTCAAGGCCTTGAGACTTTCAGAGGAAACCAAATTCCATGGTGCTTATTTGGCTTTCTGATCTATCTTCTGATGTTCAGAAAGAAAGAGAAAAAGGTCCCTGCACCTCCTTGTCCTCTTTCTTTGTTGTATGGTTTGCTTTGTTTGTTTGAGTTTAAAACTGCCATTATGTGAAAGTGTTGCAAGTATAAATAATTTAGGAGATAACTCTGTGGGGACACCAGTTTGCCTGACTTTGTGCAGAAGCAGCTCATTTTGGCTGTGAGCAGCAGCATTCCATAAGAGCAATTATGCAACATCAGTATGTCATGGATATTAACCAAGTATAGTAGAGAGAGACAGGAAAATAATTTTGTTGCTTATTTAATTAAATTTATTTGTTTTTTTTCCAAGTAGATCCTCTGGTGTGTGATTTGCACAGCCACTTGGTTGTTGCAGAAGCTATTTTTGGGCATTGCCTTCAACCAGGGCCTTGTGTTTTAGACATTGCTCCTCGAGGTATGTGGATTCTAAAACACATTTATGATATTGGGGTGCAGTTTCCATTCATGACAAAGTTGTCCATGAAAATGTGGCATTTTCTCCTACTGGTAATATTGTAGTCAGTTACAATATATTAATACAGCCAAGTGAACAAACGATAAGTAAATGGGTCAGATTCAAAGAGAGTCACCTACTACTTACTCCTGCTTAAAGCTAAGGAACAGCTCATGATGGGGATTCTTTGACTTTCACCCCCATCATTTAAGAATTGCTTTGCCAATCCTTCACAGCAAATAGTAATTTTAAGTGGACCAACACAGATCTCAGGTTGTTTGCACTCTATGGTAATGATAGAGTAGCTGCCCTCCCTGGAGTCAATAAGTCCAACAATTGAGTCATTTTTGCCTCCTGGGAGTGAATCACTGCTGTTAGCCTGAATGACAGAATTGCTTGTAGAAATGGAGACAGTCACAAGCTGACCTCATTCAGGGACGAGTGAGGTTCAGAGGGCAGGCAGGTAGTGTTTAACACAGTTGTAAGTAAAAATGGATTTTGCACTTATGGCCTTTATAAACAAAAAGGAAGAATTGTTGGAAAAGGTGATTGATGTATATTTGGATGTATCTAAACCTGACTTTTCTCTCTCTTGGCTCTTTTCCCCTCTACACCCCCCCCCCCCATACCTGTTATAAGTCAATGAGCTTTTAGGAAACACTTTCATGTTTTAAGTGCTCCAGATTGGGAAAAAATGTAATAGACCCTGCACTCAAAGAATTTACATCTTATTTGAGAAAGACTATGTATACATAAAACACATGAAAAATAATTTCCAGGTAATTTGTTAGAGGTAGGAGAAAACACTAATAATAAGGGGGATCAGGAAGAAGTTCACGTAAAGCATGGCCCTTGGGTTGAATTTTGAAGTGAAGGATTCTAAGAAGTAAGGGTAAGGAGGGAGTTTGTATTCCAAGCATGGAGTTGAGGGGGGTAAGGAGAATGCAACAGGCACAGAGACAAGAAATAGTGTATAAGGAAGAGCGAGAAAGACAGTTTGGCTGGACTGAAGACTTTGTGGAAAAAGAGATTGAAGCCACATTGTGCTTGAAGTTTATAACTGGCCTTAGAGACAATAGGGAGCCACTGGAGTTTATTGAGCAAATTAGTGACTTAATCAGACTTCCTACCTTTTTGAAACATCATGCTGGCAATTGAATGGAGGCTAGAATGGAGAAAGGAGATATCTAAAGTAAAGGAGATAAATTAAGAGACTTCAAGTTCTAGTTGATGAGAAACAGAACCAAGGTGGTGTTTGAGTGAAGTAGAGATAAGGGAATGAATGCTGGAGAAAATGTAGAGGTAGCATTGACAGACTTCGGAACTAGTTATATGCAGGTGAGGGAAAGTGAGGAGTTGAGGATGACTCATAGGTTTTTATCTGGGAGATCAGAAAGATAGGGTTGTCCTTGATAATAACTGGAAATGTTAAAAAAAGAGGGGTTAATTTGAGGGGAAAAGATAATGTGATCTGTTTTTGGACATGCTGAGTTTGAGATGTCTACAGCACATCCAGTTTGTGATGTCAAACAGGCAATTGGTGTTTGGAAATGGAGCTCAGGAGAGAAACGAGGGCTGGATATATAGATCTGGGAATTGGCATGATGATAATTAAATTCACAGAAACTGATGTGGTCATGAAGAGAGAGTCTATGTGTGGAGGGAAGAAAAGATGACCCAAGACAGCATCTCAGAGCAAGTCAAGTGTTAGAAGGTAGGGTATGGATGGTGATCCAAAAAAAAAAAAGAGAGAGAGAGATTGGAAAGAAAATGCCAGACAGGCAGGAAGAAAATCAAAATTGCTGTAGGAAAGAATTGAAGAGGAGGAGAAGGTGGTTAACAGTGTCAAATATTATAGAAAGAGCAAGATTGAGGAAGGGTCACCTGATTTGACAGCTAAGAGTTCACTGGTAACTTTGGAAAAAAATAGTTTTAGTTAAATAATGGTGTTGGAAGTCAGATTGTGGTGGATAGAAGTGAGTGAGAGGAGAAGATGTGACAGCATTGAGGCAATGAGTATGTGTGTGTGTATAAAAACATACACACACATAATATATATGCATATATACATAATTATTCTTCTTCTCCAAAAGAGACAGTAAAATGTTTCTCTCCATGGAAACCATCTTCTTTGGTGGAATGTAGGAAATAGAAAAAATGATTCTGCTATAGACAAAGTAATCCATGCTACATTTTGATGGGCAATCTCTTGTCCATATCTGTAATACTGGGTCATGGCAATAAAGTGTTTTTGGAGCTTGATGAATAACCATGACTTGTATTTTCTTTCATGCAAACTTTTAGCAACATTCTTTAGATCCAAAGAATTGAAAATGTCTTTCAAACAGGGTGAAAGATTTAGGTTGGGGTGCAGGAGGTAAAGAAGTAAGGAGAGGTGCCCAAGGATAACAAGGCAGTAGGATGAGATGTAATATGGAAAAAATGGTGTGCAAAGAGGACCCCATCGACACGAATTGGCATTCTGTACACTCAGAGAAAGTCAGAGCTGGTACAGACTTTAAAGAGAAATATACATTCAAATGAAATTAAGTATATTCTAAATATGACCTCTGACATTTTAAAAGTTCATTATTTTAAATCCTTACTTTCTGTAGTAAAATGAATACTGTGTATTGGTTTCAAGACAGAAGAGTGGTAAGGGCTAGGCAATTGGTGTTAAATGACTTGCCCAGGATCATACATCTAGGAAGTGTCTAAGGTCAAATTTGAACCTAGGACCTCTCATCTCTAGGCCTGGCGTTTAATCCACTGAGCCAACCAGCCCCCCGCCCCCAAATGTGTTTTTAAATCTACCAGTGCTATGAAATTAATTAGCAAAGAAAATGTTAGTGAACTCAGTAGAAATTTGGATAGTCCATACTTTCAAAAGTAGACAACCATAAAAATGGTGCATTCCCTATTATTCTGCCAATGAATTTTATTCTGCTTTTTTAAAATAAAGTTGGTGGTAAAAACAGATCCAAAAATCACTGAAGAGTTTTGATGATTAGCACCAAAGGTAAATAAAGTTACGAAGGGATAATGTTTTTAGCTCTACAAAGCACTCCTAATGATGTTATTTGGAGTGGTCCATAGTTTGAAGGCAGTACTATTAGATGGTCCTCAATTCCCAAATGTGACAAATTCATATGAAACTTTAACCTTTATTTTTCCCACTCTTTTTTAACCACATCAACAGGCTCCCTCTCAGTATACCAGACAATTAACTAGGCATTAAAAAGAAACCACAAATCTATATCAGTAGCTCTTTAGAAAAAAAAAGAAATGTGAAGCAAACACTTAATTACATTGCTGTAAACTGTCTGATCCAGGCATTTCTTGAGCTAAATACATAAGATGGTGGAAGAAGTTCAAACAACATGGCTTTTTAAACCATGGCTCTATTTTTCTCTAAGTTTTCTATGATTTTTCTTTATATCCAATTCAGAATTACATGCCTTTAAATTTTCCCTCACCTGATGGCCATTCTGATAAGAATTGGAGCAAGTATGAGAAGCAGGGCATGGTTATGATTTCTCTTGCTGGATCTGAGTTTGATTCTGACACTAGTTGTGAGAATGAATTTCTCTGAATTCTTAGTTTCATCATCTATAAAAATAGAGATCATCATATGTTTTATGTATATCTCTCATGATTGTTTTTTTTAAAAGTGCTTCACAGACATACAAATGATTACAAAGCATTGTTATTGTGCTTCAAATATCTCAAGTATTAAATACTAGAGGCAATATAGATGAGAGTCAGCCTGGGAGTTGGGAAGAGCTTGGTCATAGTCTCACTTCTGATACATATTCTGTTTGTATGATTCTGGATTAGCTAGCTACTTAAATTCTCATTGTCCTATACAACACTGAATAAATTCTTCATTGCTGGAAGGAATTTTCTTACTAGAGGTTCCCTAGACCAGTGAGATCACAGGTCCTCTTCCCTAACTACCCTCAAAAAATAAATACAAATACATGTGATTTTGTCAGTGCAGGTATTCCCACCATTGAAGATTGCAGCCCTCCTCTGCATTAATAGATGTTCATTGTTCATTGCTGTGGCTGAAAAATTTCATCACCCAGTCACCAGTTTTCTGACATGATGATGATGGTGAATATAACAACAAAAATGTTCACTTGTCCTAGTTAAGGATTCTCACTAAGGAATGTTGTTTCCCAACTTATAAAAGACCTGTATTTCAGATTTTAGCTTCCAAGGCATTCAACTATTTGTCAAAGATAGGTGCTAGTGTGCTGATTCAATTAAATTTTTTTTTTTGTTTGCTATTATGGGAATTTGGTATCATCTTGCTTTTCAGTGATAGCGAAAACATTTATTTGTGTTTTTAAAGTAAAATAAGGTATACCTTAACCTTATTGGGTTCCAAATAATGCCCAAATGGCACCATAGAATTTCTGGATAGATATTGAGTTAGGTTCTTGACCTAACTTGTCCACAAGCTATAATTTTTAGGGCTCTTCTTCATAAACTAGTTTACCACTAGCTGTCTGCATACCAAGACTCTAGTTCTAGTCGCTTTGCTAATAGGGAGAAGAATATTGTATCAATTAGAATGATGATCACTGAAACTAAGATAATTTTTATTTCAGAAGTCATTAAAATGGCCAGTCAGTAAATCTCTGGCCTGGACTCAGTTTCTTGATGAGGACAGCGGGAATGCTAAAGTATTGAGTAGAAGGAGATTGGTTCAACTGAAATTTTCCAAGATCTGATAGGGATCTAATTTCAGCTTCTGGTTATTAGTGGAAAAGTCTAGAAAATACAAAATTCATTCAGATTTTAGGTGCTAAGTTTTGATGCTTATTAAGACTGTATATTCTTAATAGGTTTGGAATCTCTTAATTCCAAGTAGTAAACAACAGTAATAAGCAGGACTTGTGTAATATATTAAGGTTTGCAAAGAACTTAATGAATATTATCTAATTTTTCTCTTCATAACCTTGGGAGATAGATTCTATTATTAATCCCATTTTGCAGATGAAGAAACTGAGGCAAGCAGAAATACTATGACTTGCTCAGGGTCCCATAGTAAGCACGTGAGATTGGATTTGAACTCGGGTTTGTCTATTCTACCACTTACTTGCCCTTTGTCATGTTTTTATATATCTTAATCCTCATAAGATGTAAGGGCACATACAATGTAGACACGTGCTAGAGCCACCTTAAACTGACTTTTGAGAATTTACTTAAATTTTCAGAGTGAGTATTTATACCTCAAAATACTGCAAAAATTATGAATTGTGACTTGATTTATTGTTTTGTTGTTGTTGATGATTGTCTAGACCTAAGAAAGAGATAGAGAAAATGTATCCTACATATACTTTTTCCCCTGTGGAACGCTACTTGTTAAACATTTTTACAAGCCTATTCCTGATAAAGTGATTAATGAAAAGGGTAAAATATAGAGAAAGGGAAGAATCAAGTCCATTTTGAGACAGTGAATAGTGATCAGGTTGTATACTCTTTTCATTTGCCTGAGATGCATCTCTTTCTGTCTATTCTTCCCTCCCCCATTTATCCTCGACCCAATCTGCTTTGAGAATATGAACAATGTAAATAGCCCCATATTCCTTGTGGAATGGTGGATGAGACAGCTAATGAGGTATGAAGTTAGCTGGGGAAGAACCAAGATGGCTTGTGTTTGAGAAGAGAGACAGTTAGCTTGTAGAAAAGCAAAATAACATCATAGAAACAGTCCTTGAGTTAGGCATCGTGACTCCCTGAAGCCTCCAGTTCTTGACTATGATACTTCCTAGTTGTGTGACCATGAGAAAAATCACTGAACCTTTCTGGTTTCAGTTTAGTTAGCTATAAAATGACGATAAGAAAATGGACTCAGGGAAACACTAAATATTATCCAAAGAGAAGTCTAGCTCATTTTGGGGATCATCAGGTTTACTTCAAGGTGATGAATTTTCATCTGTAATTCTACATATTGGTTATTATCTCTATATGGTTATTATCATCCCTATCAAACAGGAGGACGGCAAGAGACATGCCATCAGAATTGAGAAGATAACTAAGAAAGTATCTGGATGATTTTTCAAGTCATGTGTCTGGCGGTTGTGAGTAATCACAGGATTCCAATTGTTTGGGGACTTATAGCCTTGATGACCAATTCTGCCCATGGGCTTTTAAGGACTATTTCCTATACATTCCTGGAAACACTCCATTTATGGCCCTTGCCTGAGGAGCCCAGTGGAGTCCCCAACATAGCAGCCTTGCTTTCCAAGCTCTAATGTGCTTGTTCAGTTCTAACTTACCCTTTACCTGGTATTACCTGTCAGGCAGGAAAAATGTGTGCTGAAGATAAGGGTAGGGGTGTGGCAAATCTTTGGCCACTTGTTATGAAATACACATTAATCAGCATCTCCAGAGCTGATTTCATCTCACATTAAGCTTTTTCATATACCACTTTCTTATACCCAATAGAGTGTGAGGAAATAGGAATAACAGAGGAAAGTCTATAAAGGGGGAAAAAAAGACAACTTCCTTAAAAAAAAAAACCCTTAAAATAAAGGATAATAACTTTGGATGCACAGGCAGAAGAAGCTCTAGTAATGGTAGTAAGAAACAAATGAAATTTTTTAAAAATTCTCAAAATAAAATCCCTTTTTGCCAAGTCTGGGCTAAACTTCTAATTCTTTAACATTGCCTGAAAATTAATAGATGTCAACTTTTTTCTGTCTGAATTAAGTTTGGGTATTCAACTTGGTCATCAGAAACACTTGATTAAGATGTCCCTTGTAACCTTTTGCATTTATTCAAAAAAAGAAAAATTAGACAAACTTAGCCATCATGCTCTACCACAAAATATTCAAGGATGACAGCTAGGTAAAATGTCAGTTAGGGCATCAGCAAGTCCTCAGGTTTTGTATAAGTCCCAAAAGTTTCAGGGTCAGAGGAAGAAAATGCTTGTAGAAGGCAAGTGAGAACTTGAAGAAAATGAAGGCAAATTGGAAAAGCCTCTGAAATAATGACATTCATACAAAGACATACGTGTACTCCTAGGATGTTTTACAGTCAAATTCTAAGAGCAGAAACCTCCCCAAACTTGCCATCCTCCTAAATTACTTACATATGGCCCTTTTCTTACCTTAACCTCCGAGTATACTTAACACCATTCCTGCTTTCTCAGTTGCCTCTCCTTAACTCCATAGAGTCAGTCAAGTGGATTAGAAACTTTTCTGTTATACCTTCTGACATTTCCAAGTTTGCACCTATTTGGCTATCATCTACTGGCTACAGAGACTAAGGAAAATAACAGAAATAATAATCAAAGTTTTTCTAACCTGGAAGAGACTCCTCAGTAGCAATAGCTAGTTCAAACAACAATCAAGAAAGAAACCTTTCCTATAGTATCCCCTATATTGGATTACGTAGTTTTTGATTAAAGAGGGAACTTGATATCTAGTCCTTTCCAGTTTTGAAATAATAGTTGATGATATATGTATGTGTACACTATTTTTATCCTCACAAGAACCCTGTGAGGTAGGTGTCATGAGTTTTATTATTTCTATTTTATAGAAAAAGAAACTGAGGCTCAAAGCTAATAGGTGTCAGAGGTGGGATTTAAGTCTAGGTTCTAACCACTGTCAGTTCTGGGGCTCCTTCTATTACAGCTCACTGCCTCTCACAAACCAGGGTCACATGCAGGATGTACCACATGAAAGACCCAAACTTCAAGAATTTGGAGGGCAATTAGGAGGCTTAATTTAAAGAGGTGAGCCTTGAAAAATTTCCACTGTAGAGATTAGCAGGAAAAGAGTTATGGTAGGAAAAGGTGCCCCTTGGTTAATTCATACTACTTTGTCTTGAAAGTGAAATTCTGAATTTCTAAGAGATTTAAGTCAGAAGTTAGATGATTTATTCATGTCAAAATGGCTATTACACATATATATTTCTATCTTTTCCCCACAAAACTGTTACTTAATCATTCTGAAGACCCATCTTCAAACTCATTCACTTCACTAACCTGATATTATTCTGGGAATTATCTGAAGAATGTGCCCATCAGTGGAAAAGACCCAAAGTGAGGCATATAGGCATAAACATATGGAATAGAACCTTGCTCAGAGCATAACAATTCTACACTTGTATATTTAGGAATACAAAAACAGAGGGTATATTCCATTGCTAAAATATTCCTCCAAGACTCTTCTGTACTTCCACCTCATAGCCTATAGATATAATTAGAAGGATGTGGGAAGAAAAGAACTCAGGATAAAGTAGAAATCTTTGGTTGAATAACAAAATAGGTTTGCAAAAAGGTAGTCTAAAGGAATATTTTAAAAATCCTTTAATTTGAACAGAAATGAGGGATTGGAATTCTTAGGATGAACATAAATGTGGTTATAAGAGTTAAGCTGATTTTTGGTAGATGTTAATCCCTTGGTTCTTTAGTGTTTTCTAGTAGAAAACTTGAGATAATAATCTGGTCCTAGTTGATAGTGATTTATTTCAATAACTACTTTAATTTTGATAGCAATACACCTGGAAAAGGTCAATTAATCAATATATTAATCAACTATTATACATTAAGCACCTAGACACTATCAAAATAATAATTCCTACCTTCAAGGAGTTTATATTCTGTTTAGATATATAATAGTGTATTAATAAATCTTGAAAAAAAACACAGGAAAATAAGTCCCAACTATATATGTCCATATGGGTTTGGGATTTTATTTGCTTGATATTTTTATTTAGAGTGGAAGTATCCAATATGAAATCTCTAATAATATAGAAGATGGAGATTCAAAATTTCTGAAAGTTGTGGACCAGAGGGCAACGGAAACTCCTTTATTTCTATTCCCTGTAAATACTTCTGGACAGGCTAGAGAACAAAAAAATTCTATTTTATACATATTTCCTGTTATTCAATATGAACCCTGAGGATTCAAATAAAAACCAGCAAGTTCTATATTAACTAATCAAAAATATGTATAAAGATCTCCTGAAAGCAGTCCTTGAAGAATAAAGCTTCTTAACGACTTCAGATGAATTTTTTATGAGGTGTTTGCCTCAGTGACAGCTATGACCAAGACAGCTACAATGCAGGTAAAATATGTTTGGCTTGAGGAACTCTGGGTACACCCTATGGATTATATCAATCACTGGATCAAAGTAAAAGTCAGAAGAATGGGGGAAAAATCAGAAATTATCCATTCCAATAGAACATGAAGCATAGATGTGTTCTCAAGACTCTCACTGTTTATTTAATGTCATTAATTGTACCCTAGACTTAGTTTTTTTCTGATGCAGTATACCAGTGATCTCCAATTTTTTTATAAAGCATCCCAATCAGAAAAATATATATATTTGAGCATGTATTGCCAACACAAATATATTTATTTATAAAGGAGCTAATATACTACTGTATTAGAATTTTATGTACAGTATAAAACAAGCATAAATATAAATTGTAAAAGAATGAAATAAAGACAAATAATACTTAATCCTAAAGTCAACAGGGAACCACTGAAGTTTATTGAGTTGAGGAATGTGCTTTAGGAAATTTATTTTGATAGCTACATGAAGGATGAATCAGAAAAGGAATAGACAACCAATTAATTAATAGACTTGAAGAGATGGAACCCTGAACTAGGATGGTAGCTTGTGTGAATAGAGAGAAAGGAGAAAGATGTGAATGATGTGAGAATCGAAATAATAAGATTTGGCAACTGTCTGGATATGTGTCAGATGCAAGAGTAAGGAGTTGAAGATGGGACTGAGTTTCTGATTCTGAATAGAAGGATGATGATACTCTGGACAAAAGAAGGGTGGGCTTGGGGAAAAAGATAATGTAATGAGACCTGTGATGCATATCATAATTCATCCATTTCAACTTATCCTGTGAGATTCACTTAGGCCCAGCCAAAATGAAGACAGGGGCAATAGAGACTCCAATTAAATGAGAATGCAGAGTCCATGAAAGGCACCTGGTTCAGCCACCTGATTTGAAGGATGGTGGTATGTTGGAGTTTGGAGTAGATTTATCTCAAAGGCACCTGTGCCACTGCTACTGTGGGAACTGGGGAGTGGTTGAGTTATAATTGTCTTGAGGGGCCAATGCATAGTTTAGGAAGGAGGTTGGGAGCTTGCACAATGAGGGAGGTAGAAGAAAAGGGGAATGCAACAGGATAATGGTAGGTGTGGTTGTGTTGGATGCAAGTCCCAAGATTGGCTATATTGGGGAAGTAAGGGGGGGGGGGAGTGGCCCATCTTCTTACACTTCAATTTTATATAATTTTTATAATCACAGCCCCTATTATAGAAACCTATTTGTCTTAGATACTAGGTCATACTCAAATACTTTCAAGGAATTGCCCTTTCCTTTACATTATAAAGAAAAAAAAAACAACTTAAGTCTTCATAATCTCATAGTCTCTCACTTTACTTACGAGTTTGAAAGTTAATTTCTACTTTTCTTTCAGCCTCTCTTTTCTCCTCTCACAAATTGGGAAAGAATTTGGCACACACAAAAGCATACTCCCAACCTTTTAATTTGTTCCCACAGCTCAGATATCAGCACCACTTAGCAATAGCTCTGAGGATGAAAAGCAATGGGCGGACTGGCATTCCAATGACCTCCCAGAATCTTAAGGGAGAATGAAATTCAAGTTGTCACTGACACATCATAGTACAGACACTAAACTATCAGAGAACACAAAATTAAATACCAATGGACAATGAAAAACAGGAGGACTAACAGTTACAGAAAACAAAAAAGACCAAAAAGGCACTCTGGAAGAGAGTGGTACAATATTTTCTTCTGTCTTTAATATGGTTTTTTTCTTTCTTTGTCTCTCTTTCCCAAACACACACACAAGTAGCAGTGGCAAATCTTATGAGAGAGGGAATGATTGTTTTAAATCTTGTCCTAAAGGAAATTAGGACCAAATAAGTATTTATAATGCATGTAAAAGGACCTGTCTTTGTTTACTTGTTTCTTCAGATGGAATAACATAGAAATTAACAGTTACAGTTAAACTATAGCATAAATACACAACCAAGTAAAGATTTTTTTCCTTTAGTAAGGTTGGGCTTTACATAGTAAAGAAAATAAAGTTAAGTCCTTCCTATAAGAAAATGAAAACATTTTCTAGAGTATCAGAGCGTTTCCACCTGCCTGTCCTTTTTCTCTATAGATTCTTTCTCATTCTCCTGAAAGTAATATATTTTACTAGAGTCATTTTAAAAGGGCAGAAAGTTTATGAGAAGGGTCTATATATTGAACTTGAATATCTCTTCTTTGCTGTATAAAGTTGAGCAAGTCACTTTATGACTTCTCAGTTTTTCCCATCTGGGTTGAAAGGATATTAAGCGATTTTGTCCAGTTAGAGGGGGAAAAATGGTTCCTAATATGTAGAAAGCATTATTATAATCTGGAATTACCACAAACTTCTATAGGAGAAAAAGATACTTCCAGACTACTACTACTACTACTACTACTACTACTACTACTACTACTACTACTACTACTACTACTACTACTACCACCACCATTTAGCATTTGTACTGTGTCTATGTGCCAGGCACTGTTGCTAAGGCCTTCACAAACAATATCTCATTTGTTCCATTAGTTTCCATACATCTTCTCTCCTCTCACACAGCCACTAGTCCATCACCCTGGCACAAGTTTTATTATGTCAGCCTGAACTGTAAGGGTAGTCCTCTGGTTGATCCCCCTGCCTCAGGAATCTCTCCACTCCAATCCATCCTTTACTCAGCTGTCAAAGGGATCTTCTTAAAATGTGAATGTTATTAGATCACCCCCTCCTCACACATACTTAATAAATTCCAGTATTTTTCCATTCTAGGATCAAATATAAAATGCTCTGTTTGGTATTTAAAGCCCAATGCAGCCCAGTGCCTTCTCATCTTTCCAGTTTTCTTATATTTTATTCCCCTCTAAATACTCTGTGATCCCACTGCACTATCTGTTGTACTCTGTACACTCTAATTCCAGATTTTGTGCTTTTTCACAGACTTTTCTTCATGTGTGGATTGTTCTTTTTCCTTACTTCCAAACCCTAGTTTTCCTGGCTTCCTTCAAGATTCAGCTCAAATATTTTCTTTTTTTTCTTTTTTCTTTTTTTTCAAAGAAGACCTTCTAAGGTTCCCCTTCCCTTTTCCCTTTTCCTCACTCTCCAGTACCTACCTATGAGATTACTTTCTGTTTATACTGTGTGTAGGTATGTCTACAATTATTCACATACTCTTCCCTCCTTTAGAATATAAGGACCATGAGGGCAAGGACCAAGCTTTTGTCTTTCTTTGTATCCCCAGCACTTAGCAGGGGACCTGGCACATACTAAGAACTTAATAAATGCTTGTTAAGTGAATGATAGATTTATGAGTTTCTGGTCTCTTTATCACCTCTGTGTCACAATTCTGGCCACAACTTTAAAAGGGAAACAAGATAGAAGTACAACCCAAAATGTGTTCAGTTGCTGGAGGGCACAAAGGAAGATGCTTGTAATGTTGAAACCTGAATTAAACCCATTGTACAGCAAAACAAATAGTAAAGAATAAAAGCATAGTAGTTTGCCAACAAATGTTGTATCTTCAAGCGCTAGTTTATTCTTCCTTACCCTTCTTAATTGTATCTTTCCTTAAATTTTCTTTCTCCTTATCTGTTTATTCTGATGGGAAAACAAAACCTAGAAGACACTGTGGGTTTCATTCCAGTTCCAGTCACACTGAATGCCAGATTCCAAATAGCTAATGTTTATGATCACATCTACTCTATAGAAAAAGCAAAGCTATGATTCAGAATAGCCCATTCACTTCAAAGTCATGTCCCTGAACTGAATTAGCACATTAAAAGCATTAATTTAACACAATCCCCACCAAAACTGGTAGAGTCATTACCATGACTTTGTGACAAATTTTAGTGGGACCCAGAAGCATTCATTAAAAAGAGAAGATCACTAGAAGCCTGCTTCCACTGAAACTTGCCACAGTGACAGGTATGAAGCCTCAGTGTTAGGTGTGGGGGAAGAGGGACACCAAACCAAGCACAGCAGGGTCAGCTTTCTCCCAGTTTCAAGAAGGTGAGCCCCAGCCCCCTCCCAAAATGCAAGCAGTACTAGTTTTGTTCACCTTGACAAATTCTCAAAGGAAATGCACACAGTAGTCTGAAATGGCAACCCATGCTGTGTAACCTCCCTTCACACAGGTTTGGCTGAAACATCTGTGGGAAAGGGGGCTGCAGAGAATTCAATGAAACATAAGCAATGAGAAAACCTTTCTATCCTCTTCAATTACACAAAAATGGGAAAGGAGCATCATTTTCAAAGGAACAAATGTTACACAAGACATGCCCTTTTAAATCCTTTTTAAGGCTCTGTGACCTGTAAAAGTATCTGCAATATCAGCAAGAGAAAGCCTTCTCCAGGACAAATGCTTATGTTTTATGTGCACTGTATTTGCTAATCATTAGTTCATAAGCAAGAGTAGATATACAGTGGGGCTATAAATAATGGCGGGAATGTAAAAGTGAATTGATCTGTCTGGCTATCTAGTAATAGTCCTGGCACAGGACCAGTCTTGAATGACTGCCAACTACCACAGACCCAGCCAGTGATTTGTCTGGGGGTCTTGCCCTGTCAGGCAGAAAACAGTCTTAGAGCTGAACTCCCACAACTGTGAGCACCGCCTACAGTTCAACAATGAACATTTCCTGCAGGGTCCCCTTTCACCAAATTAGTCTAAAAATCACTTTTAAAATGAAAAAAAAGAAAGAAGGAAAGAAAAAAGAAAAACAGCAAAAACTACTCACATCCTGAAACCTCAAGTATGAATTAACAGAGAATTTTGAAGATCACATTCCCCCCCACCTCAAAATTCTGCATCTCCCCCTAACCTCAAATTGTAAAGGAGGTCAATGTGAACCGAAACATTATCCCAGAGGCTGTTAAATTTAACTATGTACACACGCCACAAGTTTTAATTCATCTTTTGTAGCAAATTTGGTATTGATTTAGAGATGGGAGTTGGGGGAAGGCAAGATTGAATTGTATGAGGAAACAACTGCTCAGTTTTAGGTATTTCAGAAATGAGGCAAAAATAAATTCAATCAGACAGAAGCCAAAAAGGGTGGGGTTCCATGACAAAGAAATGGGGGTGGTTCTCCAGCAAGTCTCAACAACCAAAAGTATTTTTCTATTGCTAATGCAAAGAGAGGGGAAAAAATTGTTGGTTTGATTTTCCTCTTTCCTTTAACCCCCCCTACCAATCCATGATTCTACCTCCCACCCCCTTGACTCCTCTCCTGAAGTCAGTTATGCTGATCCACTTACTGCATTGCTTGAACTAGTTTTCCCTGTGTATAAACATGGAAAGACAGCTCAGGCAGCAAACTCACCTCGGGATGCCTTGCAGGGATTCAGTAATGTGCCAGCCTGGCACTGTTTCTTGTATCCCTCAAGGCTGTCTCCCAATCTCTTTGTAAGACCAGCCCTGGCTCAAAAAAAAAAAAAAAAAGAAAGAAAGAAAAGAAAAAAGAAACGAAACGAAACGAAATGAAATGAAAAGAAAAGGGAAAGAAAAAGGAAAGAAAAAAGGGAAAAAAAAGAGAGTCCCATCAAATGATGCAGCTCAGTTTCATGTAAATCTGTCTTTGCTAGGTGCTCTTGAGTCATGGTGTGAGTCAGATCAGGGTTTGTGTCTTGGTGTTTATTATACATGTATAATATCCATCTGAATATATAAACTGACATGGAAGGTTTGCAGGGAGACAGAGAGGTGCACGGCGTAAATCAAGGAAGTTGCTAATTATTGAAGAATTGGCAAGTTGAATTTCCTCAAAGTGATGCATGTTTATGGTTCAGAGACCACAGGATGGTGAGGCAGCTGCTTTGTTTGGGTATTTTTTCATTTCTTTTATTGAATTTCATAAATACCAACCAAATTCAAACAAAACTGATTTAGATTTCACCTCATCACTTAAAATATATTTTGTAGAGTACAGCCTGTGCAGTAATCCTCTGCTATACTTTAATTTGGTTTTAATTTTATAGGCCCTGTTTTAACTGCATATTTCCAGACCTTTATTTCCCTCACAGCTCTTAGCAAAATGGTAGCTCATAAACACAAGCTCTGCTGTATAGACTTTGCATTTCATCCCAAAGTATTTCCTTTTTTTATAGCCATGGTCTTTCCATCTTAGTGCTCTGAGCTTGGGTCACAAATCTCTCTGCTATTCCAGTGTGTGACATCTTCGCTCGTTTGCCGCTGCTCATTAACAAACAATACTGCTGTGAAATTGGTTTAATGACAAAGTAATAAAATTGCTATTCTGCTCACAGATTGCCTGAGGCACTTTGAGCTCCTACAAGGCTTACTGTGGGTGCCAAGATACATTAAGCTGCTTATTCGTAAAAACTGCATCATCCGTTTTTTTCACAGGTTTTTTCCTTTCCCTATCCAGCCCCTGCTTCTTTTTTATCTTCAAATAAAAAGATATATTTGCTTATGTTCTTCCAGGCTGTCAAATTTTTACTTTCATGCATATTTCTGGAAAATGAAAGTGTATTTCATTTCAATTTTTCCTAAAAGGTCACTCTGTCCCTCCTGCAAGGTTGTTCCTAGGTGGAAAACCCTCCACATGCCACATTAAGGTAGTCTTATTGTCACATATTATGTAAGTGGGAGACAGGGTCAGACAGACCTATTTTGGTAGAGCAAGAAATTGGAACTATTTATAGAACAGATTTACCTAATTTTTTTAAAGCAGTTTGGAGAACACTTTCTCTCCACATCTTAGAACCATTTTTTTTTACATGAAAACAACCTACACAACTCTAGTAGTCGCAACCCACATTAATATTTTATGAATAATAAAATATGTCTGCATTAAAGTAAAACCTTCAGCAGGCACCTGTTTTTCATAATGAATTAGGAATCCTGGTAAAGTACCCTTGCCTCCCCCCCTCTCCCATTTGTGCAAGGCTCATCCTGACCTAGAGATTTACTGCTGCCAGACAATGGTGAAACAACCCAATTGCTCTTTGACAGGTGGGCAGGTCTTGATAATTATTGCCAGACATCTTAACACTGCTCAGCTGATGTAAATAAACATACAAAGTACAGATCAATATTGCTTTCCTACTTTTGCATTTTGAACGCACATGCTGCCAATTTAACATTATTCTCTGGTCTATAGGGATGGTGAACCTGCTTTTAAGTACATTTTACAGATCCACACATTTGCACCCATTTTGCATGTGATTCCTTAAAAGAAGAAAGGAAAGACAAATAGATTTCAAGGGCTAGGACTCAAAGAACTAGTAGGTACCTCCTGGTACAGCTCTATGAATTGGGCAAACTGATCTTTGAAGGGGGACCAAAATCATCGAGGAAGATGAGGCTCTGAAGACCTGTTAGATGAATTAAGCATAATATCCTTACTAGACAAACCAGGTTGAGGACATCAAGAATTGCCATAAAGAAAGGCATCTTCTCTTCCTGTCCATGGACTTGGCATTCTACACCATTTCATGAATTCTGGGTGCTTCCTTTTCTACATGCATCTGAACACATAAATCTCACGAACTGTAGATTTTTATTATGGCATCCAAAAGATTTGCAAGGCCTGCCAATCCTGCTGAGAGGCTAACACCCCTGAAGATAAGGGAGCCCATGGTAAGATACAAAAGGGTCTGCTGAAGGGAATGTAGAAACAAGCGGCATGAGGGAGCAAGGAAAAATGTTTCTAGAGATACTCAGGGGAGGAACAGGCCAGAGAACCTGGAGTAAAGAAAAGGTAATTAAAACGCTTTTATTCAAAGAGGTGTGGGGAGAAGATTCAGAAAGGAGGAGGGAGAGAATTGTTTAAGAAATGATCTCTGGGATCATGCCTATGTAGAGAGAAGTTTAATAGATGGTAAGAAGAAATATTATCAGTATATTTACATTTCTCAAGGTTAGGCTTTTTAAATGTTCTGTTGTCTAGTATTAGAGCCTTAATATAAACTCTGAACAGTTTTTCCTCCAGAGATATATAAAGGAAGAATGGAAAAGGACAGATTGGGGAAGGAAGGTCCACTTGACTTGTTTTTATGTTTATAATTCTAAATAGATGTAATTCTACATGAAATAGATATAATCCTAAATAAGAACTGATGCAACACTACCTTAAAACTCTCTAAATCAGAGGTTCTTAACCTGGTGTCTATGAACTTGAAAAAAAATTAAATAAACATATTTCAATATTTCACTATAATTTGTTGCCTCCATGTTTCATTTTATGCATTTAAAAACATGATTCTGAGAAGTCCACAGGATTCATCTAATTGCCACAGGTATATAATGCAAAAAAGGTAAGAACCTCTGTTCTAAACCTTTTTTGTTCCTATTATCCTTGTGTGGTATGATTCTCATTACAAGCATTTTCTCTGTTCTTATAAAAAATACATTTCTGGTAAAAGAAGGAAACATACACAGAAAATTTGAGTATATATATCAGCTATAAGCAACTTAAAAGTTGTCATCTGAGAAACTCTTAAAAGAAAAGTGTTCCCACCTATTTAATAATAAATAACATAAACAAAAGGTTTCATGAGAATCAGGAACTCCTGGTGAAGAAACTCCCTCTACCAATGCAAAGCAGCAACTTTGGCTACTTAGAATTTTAGCAGGTTGCCAGAGTCATGATGCCAGTAGGGATCAGAGAGAGGTTTTCCTGATTCCAAGGGCATCTTTCTACCACCCAGAGTGCAAAAGAAAAACATGCAAGAATAGATGCTGCTGCCTAGAACTTCCATTTTTATAACAATTTCATTTAATGTGAACTAACAATTTAAAGTCTTTAGGAACTGAATGGGCTTCCTAGAGGTGTAGGTGGGTTTTCCTTCTTTGGAGTTTTTCAAATAGTGGCTAAATGACTGTTTATTGGTATGTGATAGTGGAATTCTCTTAACATATAGGTTAAATTAGATGGCATCTGAGGTGCCTTCCAACTCTTAATTCTGTGATTCTATATTCAATTTGGGTGTCTTTGTGAAAATGTACTTCATTGTATTATAAAAAGCATAGCATGTTTAGTAGCTTTTAAGTATTGGTGTTTTGAGATTATCTGAAAGAATAAGGACCAATTGTATCAGTTGAAGTTACTAATGACAACTTGTGGAGTCGACACCACTTGGATTTTAATTTGGGGTCACCAGTCAAGAATATTTATCAATCATCTACTGTCTGCACTAGTTTTTTTCAGGGGACACAAAGGAAATAGAAGATATCTGTTTAAATGAAAGGGCTGGACTAGATGACCTCTAAAATCTCTTTTTACTCTAAATTCTATTATATCATGTTCCCACTCACAAGTTTTATAATCTAGTTGGATTCCTATTCACAAGAAACAAGAAACAGTAGGAAACCCTACTGACGTAGTATACAAATTCACGTGAAAAGAATTTAAAATAGCAATTGGCCACATTTCTATAAATTGTCTAAAGCACTCTCAACACTGCTGAAGTAGAAAGGCACATATTGCTATTCTCACTTTAAAGATGAGAAAACTGAGATTGAAAGAGGTCAAGTGATTTGTTCAAGGTTATAAGGTTAGAAAGCACAAATCTAGAATTTGAACCCATTTTTTTCAGAATGGGCCGGTCTGATGCCCTGTCTGCTACCCTATGCTACTTCATCACTTACTTTTTTTGTAACTAGATGTAAGTCATTTTACTAATCTGCTAAATAGTAAAAACATATGTGTATACACACATACATGTTTCCTGTCTGAGAGGGATTTTTATAAAGATTAATTGGGTAATATCTGTGAAGTGTTTTGAGCTTTTTAAAGTAAAGGCTGTACATAATTATAATCAATGTCTGATTAGCTCAGTTGGTAAGAAAGAACCTGGCATTCAGGCAATACATTTTTTTTGTGTGTGTGAAAAAATGTTCTAAGTTCCAAACAACTAACTTACAAAACTTTGTATCAAACCTGTTTTTAAATTGGGGAGTTCCTAATCAGTGGTTAATCCAAAATTAGTTATATTTCACCCTGGAGAGCTGTTTATGATTTTTTTTTTTGGCTGGGGTCTGGGGAGGTAGTTCTCTAGTTATGCTTTACTTAGGCAAATATTAGGATTAGTTTCTATTCCCTGAGCATACACAAATCGATAGTGGAGGTGTTGGCTCAGCAGAATGTTGGGTGGTGGGGAGAAGCCAGGAGGGGATTATAGTTTTGCTGCAGACAATGGACAAAATAGATAATCCACAGAGATAAGCAGAGTTGATTGCACAAAGAATTGTTGTCATATTAAAGATCCAGAGGTTAAAAAAGAAAAGCACCAAGTGCAATCCATTTGAATCACAGTCATATTGTTGAGATGTAACTGAGGTTGTTGAGTGCTTAATGATACTCAAGGTAAGGTGTGGGCAAGTGCTGTTCTATTAGCACATACCTTGTACTTTAGGCAGATGATATGCAAAACTAGATGTTAAGTCTTTCTTTACTGCAATATCCCTTCATTTTCTACTCTTGTATTTCCTTTCATTTATCCTCATTCATTTTCAAGATTTTAGCTTCTGTATTCAAGAGGTAGTATGGAGAGACATCACAGTCAGAAAAACCCGAGTTCTAGCCTTGTCTCTGATATACAATGGATTCGTGACCCTGGCTGGACACATTATGTAACCTCTTAGTATGCTCAAGAGACTCTCTAGGACTATACATTTATAGAGGAGTTGCCAATCTGTATAACTGAGGCAGTTTGTTCACTTAAGATTCACTAAACCAATGAAATCACTGCCCTATCACCTTCTTTTATAGTCTTTTCCCTCCAAAAAAAACCCCAGTCTATGTAAAAGGGGGCAATAACAAATATGTTTAATTTGCAACTGAAGAAATGAGAAAAATAAGCTATGAATGATTGGGAGAAACACTGAGGATGATGGGGGAGAAGAAATCACCAAGATGTGAAAGGCATTTACATCTGTCTGTCATCTATCTCCCCCCCCCCCCCCCCCACCGTACAGATGAATTTATAGAGATTGGCGTAGGGAAATTCTACATTGATTTCATAATCTCAAATAACTCACTGATAAAAAAAAAGCCCATCTCTTTCACTCCAATATTATTTTAGTTATACAATATGGATACAAATCATGGGATTAAAAAAATCGAGGGAAAATGGAAATGATAAACACCAAGGTGGCCAAGACAACTTATACATAAGAAGTGGTGTAACAACATTCTTGAAGACAGGTATTACCTGAAATGGATACCCTATGGAAATGCAACTAGAATGAGAAAGAGAATTAGATGGGCAGCTGAGGGATAAATATCCCTGAGACACTAAAAGAAAATGAGGGAGGCACTGTGGTTAAGTGTAAAAACCCAAAAATTTATAATCCAGTAAACTAATTTTGAATCTGGACTTTGCTATTTACTTTTTTTGAGAACATTGGCCATTCTCTTACCCTCAATGGGCCTTAGTATCCTCATCTGTAAAATGAGGATGTGGGACAAGATGACCTCTGAGGACCCTTCTAACTCTAGCTCTTTGAATTTATGTACCTCCAGTGTTTTATATAGATTATTTATGGAAAATTTAAGAGTAAACATGGAAAAGAATCACAAAGGATAGGAAGGAGTTACAGATGATGACAGCAGACATGCACAAAATACATATACAATGAATATATATATGCATATATATACATATGTAAAAATGTGTAATATAAGTGAACCAAAATGCTCCTTTATGGACATCACATTCTTTGCTCTTCCCATTGCCACTACTATGAAATCATGTGGTTCAAAAGTAGTCTGAGGGATCCAACTGGTAAAATTGGGCTCCAAAATTGTTGTGGGTAAGTGGTTTCCTTCACACTCCCAACTATTCACATTTTTCTACATTGGTTCTGTCCATCGCTAATGACTGTGTTTTAAAAAAAAAAAAAAAACCAAAAATTTCTAGGAATTTTCCTTTGACTAGTTTTGATAGATTCCTCTACTATATTCCAATAAGGGTGGATATAACTCATCTTAGTTAAATTAATTGTCCTGAAGGACATTCTTAAATGATTAAAATTTGTCATCAGCCAAGAGAAAAAGAAAAGAGAAAATGCCTTCAAAGTTATATAGCAGCAAACTCGATATATCAGACAGAAGATAAACATAGACTCCTTATAGTATGAAAAAATGTTATTTTGTATATAGTGTAGTATTACCTTGATGAGTGATTCTTGCCAACTGCTTTTAATGTCAGTTTCCTTCTCAGAAAATAAAAATAAAGCATTTTACCACAAAGGGCTATTATTGTTTTCTTTTTTTCTATTAGAAACTTAAGTCATAGTTCAGGTTGGCTGTATTAATTAGCAAAAAAAAATCTCCATATGACAAAATAAAGCCCAAACTATTTTTACTGAATTGTAACTGAAGATTATTTAAAAATCAGACTGTATAAAGAGTAAATCAGAGAAGTGATTGATAATTTCCTATATTTGTGTTTTTAACCCCCCAGGAAATACTGCCTTTTGTGCTGCTGCTCTGTCTTTCACCTACACATATGTGGCGACAGTGATAACTAGTATGAGTGCTACAGAAACCAGAAAAATGCATTTGGGGTTGGGCCTATGCATCACAGAACAGAATCAATCTTCCTAATTAACGGCAAATTAGCAATCCCAAAATGAGTGGGATCAACCTGCCTTCACTGGCCAAGAATCATGCTAAGTATATAGCTTCCTCTAAGTGCCTCTAAATTACATTAACGCCTGTATAAAGTAACATTCTTTTAATCTAATGCTACATTAGTGTCACTGTTCTCAAAGTTATTACACCGTTTAAAATTTCTGCAGATAGGTAGACAGATAGAAAGATAAACAAATTAATAGACAGATATGAAGACATTCCGATATTTCACAAAGCAGGGCTCTAAGTAGCTCACAAATCATGGAAAAGCTATAATAAGGGTCCTATTAACATTAGACTAACCAAAGAAAAAAAGTTTATGTGGAATTGTGAAATTGCTTAAGGTAGGTGCCTAATTGGTATTATTACCATATAAGGATTTTTTAAATACAGGTATAAAAACAAAGAAACACAAAACAGATTAAAGAGTTTATTTCAAACAAAGCAAATGGCATGGCTAATGACTCAAAAGGCTTTTATTCAATTTGATGTTCTCTTTAGGTTCCAACAACTTTCTTAATAGAAGTAATGTAAACATTATGAAGAACAAAACAAAGGTATGATTCATTTGCTCTATAGATACATCAAGTCTGTATGTATGGATAGGTAGGGATCCTAAGTGTTTACCATGTGTCAGACTATACTAAGCCTTTACAAATATTATCTTATTTGATTGTCACAATAACTCTTGATTATTTTTCCCATTTTAGAATTGAGTAAACTGAGGCAGACGGGGTAAAGTAACTCATCCAGGGTCACAGAGAGCTAGTAAATGTCTGAGGCTGTATTAGGACTCAGGTCTTCCTGATTCTAAGCCCACTACTTTATATCCTCTGTACCACCTTGCTAACTCTAAATAAGAGTATCTAATCAATGTAATCACTGATCCTTGAAGAATTTATGTGAAGGTATGCTTAAGTATGTACACATCTATGTATTTTTGTGCTTCCATCAGTGTAGGGGACTTCATAGAAAACTCCTTTTACCAATGCAGCAAAGTAACTTATCTGTGACTTATGGACTCAGATATTTGCCTAGGACACCAAAATGTTAAATGGTTTGCCCAGGGTAACAAACAAAGCCAGTATGGGTTAGGAGCAGAAGCTGAACTTAAGTCTTCCTGATTCTACTATACCTTGATCTCTCTTGGCTCTTTTTCATAGCAGCTTGAAATAGAAAGAATTACAAATATGTGAAATCAATTTTTTTTAAATCAAGCAACTAATTTAAAATTTCACTTCCAGTGCAGGAAGACAAGTAATTGTATAAAGGGGAAATGGCAAGGGTGGTATTTTCTCAGTCCATTTTTTTGAGGCTTAGTAGTCTACTTCCACCAAATTCATTTGATTATTTGACTGAAAGAAGTGAGAACTGAGTAAAAACATTGTTTGCAGATTTAGGTTTGGTAAGTGAAAAATGAGAAAGGAAAGAATTCTCTGTCCAGTCAGATTTGCTTCCCATAGAAACCAAAAGGGATATGATCAGAGAGAGAGAGAGAGAGACAGACAGACACAGACAGACACAGACACAGACACAGACAGAGGCAGAGAGACAGAGACAGAGACAGAAACAGTCAGAAACACAGAGACACACAAAGAGAGACAGAATCAGAGTGACAGAGAAAACACTAAGATTTCGAGGAAGTTACTATATACAGTCACTCATACTGTTAATTTTATAGGAGACATTAATCTTTTCATCCCATGTCCTACTTACTGTTTTGTCTCTTCCCTATAAATGTAGAATACACTTTTCTAAGCATAATCTTAAGAATATTGGTTGAATGGAGAGGTTTAGGATAGTTTGCCCTGTTCCCAAATTGATTAAGAAAGATCTAGTTCCATTTGGGGTCATATTCAAATTAATGTAAATCAAGGTCAAATCAGATGATTTGATTCCACTTTGGAGTGGACTAAAACTCTTTTCCAGGTCCAGAGTTATTTCATTGTTTTAGGGATTCTTTGTACTTTGGAGAACTCAGAATTTGGATGCATTTGGGTTGGGAGGAGGTGGTGGTGTGAGATTAGTCTTGATGCACATCCATAGTCTTAGTCTGGGTTCTAAATAGCTACTAAGGATTGAAGGTATATCCCTTACTAAAATGTCCTCCACCTTTCCCCAACTTATAGATGCCTAGAGCCAGTATTAGCTTTTATTACCTTAAGAAGAGGCAGTTTGGCAATCCATTTTCATTGGTTAGCACTGTGCATAATGCCAACTATTCTTGATGGTATTAATGACTCCAAAAGGAAGACCAAAATCCTTTATTTAGAAAGTGTTAAAAGAGAAATTCTAATATCATGTAAGTATTCTTATAGAAAAATAATAGTTATTGTTATATAGTAATTTTTATTTAGGATAAAGTATTGAGGAGACATGTTCTTTCTTGATTCTATTTTGACTTGCCATTTAGACTACTGACACCTCAGTTTACAGATATGTAAAGGTATCCTTTATAGATGGCTAAGTGGTGAAGTGGATAGAGGGCAAGGCCTGAATTCAGGAAAACTCATCTTCTTGAGTTCAAAACTGGCCTCAGACATTTACTTGCTATGTGACCCTAGGCAAGTCACTTAATTAACCCTGCTTGCATCAGTTTACTCATCTGTAAAATGAGCCAGAGAAGCAAATGGCAAACCACTCCAATACCTCTGGCAAGAAAACTGAATAGGGTCACAAAGAGTCAGACACAACTGAAAAACGATTCAACAGAAATAAAGGTATCCTAAGAATAACCAGCTCACAAAGGGGTGTATACAACTAGAAACTGTTTGTAAAGTGCTCTCATAAAGGGTTCCATATAAGTGGTGATTACAATTAAATGACTGTCATCGTCACCTCTGCCTGATGTCAACCCTATCTCTAACATTTCTTTTATTTTTTATACTTTCTTTTCTCAATGTTAATAAAATATTTGGCAGCTGTGTATGTCACGTAAATGCACTAGTGCATAAAAGCTAACATTTTCTTTTAATTTTAACAATGTGCATGCTATTGGTAAAGAATATTGAAAGAAATACAATGCGTAAGTAGATTTTACACCACATTAGAGTTGTCCAATTTCTCATGTTTTAAATTTTTCTGCATGACTAGAGCCAGGAAGAAATACATGCCAGCATAATTATATGAACAGTTGAAATTTAAACATATTGAAAAGAAGAGAACATGTCCACCCATTTGGTTTTTTTTTCCTTCTTTCCTCCTTAACAGTCCCAAAGATGAGTAATTTCTTTTCATAGAGGCAAGCTAAAAGGACAAAGCTTTAACATTTAAAGGCAGAGGGTGGGGGTGGGGGGAAGGGGGTAGGAAGAAGGAGCTTTTTTAAGTACTGTGCAAATCAATACACAAAAAATCTCAAGATGATAGTTTAATTAAAATGTGCACAAGGCAATTCATCAGTCTCATTCTTTAGTGTACTAGCCCCTGGAACCTGCCTTCTGCTTTCTGATCGCTGATTTTTTTTAAAGCTCATAGGCATTTAAGATATCTTTCAAACAGCACCTTTCTACTTAGCTTACGTTCCTTGTTTTCCTTTAAACAAGAAATTGTACTGGCTTTGTGATGTTTGTTATGTTTCATGCTTTTTTCATCTCCTGTATGAGCTTTGCCTAGCATGAAACACTGTCATGGAGTGAAATTTACCTAAGAACTAAAGAAAAAAAAATCTGCCAACTCTATTTGGTTGCAAGTTTGTACCCCATTAAACAACTAGCAATTTTATGCCATTGGTTACTTCAGTTTAAAGCCTTATAGATGTATACAGAAGAAATAAAAGAGCTGCTTCCACAACTGGTCAAAATGAAAGATCCACACACATTAAAATACATTGTAACTTGTTTCTAACAACTAAGAGGGAATGTTAATACTATTTTATTTTCATTAACACAGTTTTCTAGTTATACTCTTGTAGTCAGAAAAAATAATGCTACTGAACTCTGCTCCCTAAAAGGTTGACTCTTTTATGCCAATTGTGATGTTCTCTGACTAAATGGGGTCTTTCCAATGGCTTAGACTGTAGGGTCACAATCCAATGTGGCTATAGCAGACAGTAGATGGCACACTTCCAATCTATTCTGGCTATTTAATTTTTAATGGTAGTTTTTGTTGTAGAACCACGATTACCAGAAGGACAAACTATTTTAATTATACCAAAGGCCACAGAATTTGGTGCTGAGTCTGCAAATGGAAACCTTTTTCTTCATCCCAGAATGTAGTTTTCATTTTAAGAAGTGGTTGCCCAAAGTTAGATGAAAAGGTGTAGTAGAAAGAATTGGACTAAGTGCTTTCTTATGCAGGCTTTTTTTTGGGTCCCTCTAGATATTAGAGTATTTTCCTTTAAGGTTACCTTCCATCTATTTTTGCTTCTTGTATAAAACTATTTCTTTATGATATCTGCCCAATTGGAATATAAGTTGCTTGAGGGCAAGGGCTATTTTTGCCTTTCTTTCTATCCATAGCCCTTAGTACAGAGTCTTGTATATAGAAAATGCTCAATAAATGTTGGCTGACTGAATCCTCCTCTACCACTTATAATATATGACTGAACAAATCCCTTCATTTCTTTGGACTTCAATTTTCTCATCTATGAAATGAAAGAGTTGGATTGATTGAACTCTAAGGCCTCCTCTAGTTCTAAATCCATGAAATTTAGATTAAAAAGCATTTCTATAGATGTTTTGAAGATTGAGATTTCTCATAATTGTTTTATAACTTTTAGGAAGATTTTATACTTATTCCACTTAATAATAAAGGTATGTTAACTTGAAGACAGTAGCCACCACCATTTAGCTTCTCAGTAACTAAGTGTTCACTCACTACCTTAATCTTCACATTAGTTTATCTGATTAAATTATGTAGTAGGCACTATGCCTTAGTGTGGTGGCTCTTAAAGAGTATGCTGTACTACATAGCCAAGACTCATGTTTCTCTAGTTGTACCATGAAATATTCCCTATCTCTGAGAGTTCCATGCTCCCTAACCACTGACCTAGCTGCTGTTTGCTGCTTGTTCTTTCCAGTTTGGTCTCCAGAAAAGTCACAAGAATAGCCATTTGGGAAGTACAAAACTATCTTCTCTACTGTGTGTCCCTCTAGAAAACAAAGAAATAGAATGTGAAGTCAGGGAGGAGAAAGAAAGGTAGAAGAATCTCAGTATTTGGGCATTGGTTCTGATGTATTGAATGCCCAGGAACCCTTCTTTGTTGAAATTAAAACTTTAGTATGCCATAACTCCTCATAGCAGAGGAGACTGTGCTGTGAGAAAAAAAAGGGGGGGGACTTGAAAATCACTGCATTAGGACTATATTAGGAGAAAGCTGTACTTTTTTCTTCTCTTTTGTGGAGGTCAAGGTCACACTAGAAAATTAAAGTAGAAAACTGATTAATTCAACTATATGATGCAGAAAGTTTAAAGGTTTGAGAGTTTCTCCCTTAAACAGGATTTCCCAAAAATCTTATAGTGAAGTTTTAAGCTTTAATAAGCTCAATACTGCACTAAATCTTTTGGGACATCCTGTATAGGTACAGATATTTAAACCCACACCAGATATATGATTTCATATATGTAGGGAGCTTCTGATGAAGAACTTCCTTTACCTAGACAGATTGGCACCTTCTTTATGACTTATAGGCTAGGAGAGTTGCCCTAGCACATGGAGAATTACATGATTTTCCCAGAGTCCCAAAGCCATATTGTATCAGAGGAGACATTAGAATTCATACCTTCTTGACTCAAATCTACGTCTTTCTGGCTCTAAGGCATATTGATTCTACTACATCCTCTCATTTATGAAAAATATTGCCCTTTTTGGTACTTCCTCTCAGATAGACACTCAAATGGCCATAGAAGTGCTTCAACTTATGGGAAGTAAACTGATTTTGTCTTCACTTAGTCTTCAATTACTTTAAAAAATCATCTATAGTAAACTGAAGCTCAAGTAAAGTGGGTCCCATAAACAGATCAACTCAAGTCAAGTTTTCTTCCATATATATAAATCCTTACCCTCCATCTTGGAGTCAATTGATTCCAAGGCAGAAGAGCAGTGAGAGTTAAATGACTTGTCCAGGGTCAGCTAGAAAGTGTCTGAGGCCACATTTGAACCCAACATCTTCTGTCACTAGGCCTGGCTCTCAACCTACTGAGCCACACCTAACTGCCCCACTTCTACTAATATTTATTTTATTTATTTTTGCCTCCTACCAATATTTAAAAGAATCTCAAAACCGAAGAGACACTGAAAAGCATCTATTCCTGGTATTGGTGACTGAAAGTTAGAATTTTATTTGAGTGTAATGATCATCTCAGTCACATTATAGCAGTTCACATTTAGTTTTAATGAAATATTTTAAAATTGTATATTTTCATAAAATGAATCAAATCATCGACTTTCTAATGCTTAGCTCTTAGGTGGACCCTTAATAAATGCTATTGGACTTGATTTGATTTAACCATTCTATTTTATTTGAATGCTTAGCCTAAAGTAAGGGGAAATTTTTACATACATTGTACCACTCATAAAATCAGGACTAGGTAGAATAAAAATGAAAATTTGATAAAAAATATAATTCTCTCAGAAAATGTTGAATTATTTAAAAATAAAAATACTAAGAGTAAAATCATCATTTTAGCCACAGTTAGAAGATCTGCTTGCAAATAGTCATATCTTGATAAGAATATAAACATTACAAATAACAAAAACTAATATCTATGTATAGCACTTTAAGTTTCAAAAAGTAATATATTTATGTGCATTTGATTTTTGAATGATAATGACTCACACTGATTATAAACTTTGAAAAGTTTTTTTTTTTTAAACAGCAGAGTTGTTCTTGGAACAAATAGTGCAAACATAATTAAACCCAGATCTTTGGACCCTAAACCTTGTGTTCTTCCCATTCCATTCTGACTATCTACAAAGGTATGCAAATGAGGAAGTAGCTAATGAAAGAATACCTGCAGATGTAAAGAAGGCACTGGCAAATTCACTTCAGTGTCTTGAAGGTATAGTACTACTTATGGTGGACAGGGAAGGGAGGATAGAGAAGCTGATTTGCAGCTTAAAATATATTTGAAGTCCAGTAAATAATATTTTGGAAGAATGAAAATGATCCCCAGATTTTATTTTTTAAATAGAACAATTTTGTGCCATGCTAGTTGACTTCCCAAATTGTTTTTCCCTTCAAGTAAAGCATAGAACTTTTTCCTTTGTCTGAATAAACTAATTTATTTTCATGTGGTCTCTAATTAGTCAATAAATATTTCTAATCTCTTGATATGTGCTAAGCCTTGTGTTTAGCTCTGAGGATGCAAAAGAAAAGCAAAAGACAATCCCTGCTTTCAAGATGCTCACAATCTAATAGGGGAGACAACATCGAAACAGCTATGAACAAAGAAGCTAAATTCAGGATAAATTGGAGATAATCAACAGAGGGAAGGAACAAAAATTAAGTGGGCCTGAGAAGGGTTTTCTAAAGAGATTTTAACTGGAACTTGAAGGAAATTAGGAAGCTGAGATGAGGAGAGAGATAATTCTAGGGAATGAGTCATGAAATTTTTTTATTACCAAAAGATTAAAACTTTGTAACTACCAAAATCAAACCCTGTATGCCTCTATACCTTTACTCCCACCCTATACCATTTTATCTTGAATGGATGAGAGACAAGAGAAACACTATTCTTCTTCTACCTGACTGTTTAACTACTTCATTGAAAAAACATTATTATATGAATTTGAAATAAACTGTTTCCTCTCAACTTTCTAGTGACTCTTTCCAACTTGCCCTGGTAGCTTAATTTTCAGATGTCCATTGAAGGCTTGTTCTATGGTAGACTTATTGTTTTTAGTAAATTCCTTCTTTCCTATGTGGCATAATCTGTTACCAGGGTCCATCCATGGAATCTTCTAAGAGTCTGCCCATCCTCAGGCTTTAGAATGATTACATTCACAAAGGCCTTCCCCTTGCCCTTCTTGCTTACATTTCTTTTTCTGGGAAAGTTCATCTTTTTCCAGAACCTTATATTCTCATATCTACTTGTTCCTTTCTCTTTGTCCAATTCTAAAATAACTTCCTGCTTTTACCATCAATACATTTCATCACTATCTTATCCTGACTATTGTAAAATATCTTTCCCAGAAAGTATTAAACCTAGTCAATTGTTCAGTTATGAAAAGTATCACCAACTCTGTTCTTCCAAACATTGAATCCCTCAATTATCAATAGTACTTCCTTTTCCATCATCTTTTCACAATGAATCAGATGCTAAAAATTTCATAATTTTTGGACCATATCGCTAAGCTCTGTCCTTGTCTTACCATCTTGATAAGAAAACCTCTGCTTTAGTCTATTTCAGTCAAATGACTATAACTACTCCCCCCTCCCCCCCGAAATCCAAAATGTCACTTGCCAAGATAATTTGTCTTTCCTATCACTCTTTTCCTAAAATTCTGGCTGAGAAGCCCCGAGCCTTAGCACTGGAAGGCCATCAAGTCTACCACCCCATTTTATTGACAAGGGAACTGAGACACCCCCCCCCCCCCCACCACCACCCAGTGTTAAACTATTTCACCAAACAGTCACAAGGCTTCCACTAGATCTTGGTTTTCCAATCTCCTGGTCCAGGGTCTTTCTAATACAACCAATTACCCTTCACAGAAACAATGAATTTGCTTGCATTCTCCACTCAGCAACACAATATAGATACTACTATCTCTACTATCTCATATCCTTGCCTGTAAACTCTTTTATTCTAGCCAGGGATAGTTCATTTTCTCACTGGTCCCCACTCTTTCATCTTTCTCTTTATAGCTGCAATCTACCATTATTCTATATAAAAGTGAAAATACTTCCTTCCCCGAAGGTAACTTCAAATCTAAAACTTAAGTAAAATAGAATTACATTATTAAGAAATTCATATATTCATTCAATAATCATTTGTTAAATTTCCTACTTTAAACAAAACACTGATAAAGATAGAAAGTTTTGATAAAAGATGGTCCCTGCCCTTGTGGACCTTGGTCTAGTAGGAGGATATGACATACTACAAGATAAGTATAATAAAATTACAAAACATGGTACTGTAATAACATGTGAGGCTTGAGAGGAAAGGTCATTTCTGAAAGACTTCCTGTAGAAGGTGAGATTTGAGGTGAACTTTAAAAGTTGAGTAGGAATTCAAGTGAAGAAGGAGGAAGAGAGTAACAAATTTGGGAAGGCATGAAAAATGGAGAGAGGGGGGTAAAAAATGGAGAGGGGGGGTACACTCAGATGGAGAGTTTAATTCAGTTTTGTTTATATATATATATATATATCACTGAAGAGCGTAACATGGTATTAGCAGCAAAAGGCCAGGTGGGATCAAATTGTGGAGAATCTTGAATGATAAGTAATGGAGTTGGAATTTGAATCAGTAGGCTCTTTAGGAGAATTAAATGATCAGATATCTATGTAAAGGAATGAAGTTCCTTCTGTCAGACAATGCAAAAGGTAGATTAGTGGGTAAAGAGGGTGGAGGTAAAGAATTGTTTTAAAATTACTGCAACTGTTTTTGTGGTTTTGGGGGCAACTTGGAGGCTCAGTTGTTAGAAAGACTTGTTTTCTTAAATTCAAATCTGGTCTTAGACACTTACTAGCACTATGACCGTGGGCAAGTCACTTAAACCTCTGCCTCACTTTTATCATCTGTAAAATGAGCTGGAGAAGGGAAATGGTAAACCACTCCAGTATCTTTGCCAAGAAAACTCTCAAAGGGGCCACAAAGGGTCAGACACAACTGAAAAAATGGCTAAACAACAACAACATATGATTGCTAATGCTACACACTAGATGGTGGCAGTGAGAATAGGGGAAAGTATTGAATGTGAGAGATAATCTAGAACATGGATCAAAATGTCTGTGAGAAGTAATGGAGAGGAATAGCTAAAGACAATACCATTTTATGGACATGAAAGATATGATGAACAGTGATGATGATACAAACACACACCCTAAAATATCTAGTATAGAATTCTATTTTTCTATCTTAAGACCTTTTCCCTTTGAAACTTCCTATTCCAATCTAATGTGCCATCATCTTTCCCAATAATTCCTTTCTCTCACTCTACATAACCACATAATACATTACAAAATCTTCTTTCTATCTTCACAGCATCTCCTATATTGTTCCCCTACTTTTTGCAACAAGATGGTTCAGTGGATAGAGTTTGGGGTCTAGAGTCAGGAAGACCTCAATTCAAATCCAGTTTCAGACATTTGCTAACTGTGTGATCCTGTGAAAAGTCACTTCTGTTTGCCTGATTCACTGAATTCACTGAAGAAGGACATAGCAAACCATTCCAGTGTCCTTGCCAAGAAAACTCCATATATGGTCACAAAGAGTCACACATGATAGAACAATGACTCTTCTCATCAGCCACAAGTTGAATTCATACCTTCGTTACTTTTAATTTGGATTAATGCTATAGCCCACCAATGGATTTCCTTGATTCAAGTCAAGGTGTTTATTTTTTATTTATTTATTTATTTGTTTATTTTTTATATGGTGCCGAATAGATTGTGCCACTCTATTCCTCAATGAGATCCAGTTGCTCCCTATTATTGTCAGGAGCAAATATAAAATTCTCTGGCATTTAAAGTTCTTCAAACCTGGCCCATTCTGTTTCTAGCCTCATTACACCTTACCTCCCCCACCCTAATCCCTGCTAAGCAGACAGTCTATGCTTTAGCTATAATGGCCAACTCACCTTTTCTCTAACATGATACTCTATTTCTCATCTCTGTGCATTTGCACTGGCTGGATGTCGCCCACACTTGGAATACCCTTTCTTCCCACCTTCACCTCCTTGGCTGCCTTCAAGAGTCCATTCTCAAATCCCACCTCCTGCAGAAGGACTTTTCTAATCTTCCCCCAACCCCTCACTATTAATGCCTTCCTCTTTCAGATTACTTTAGTTCCCTTTGTACATGTCTACTTTTTTCCATGTTGACTCCCTCAATGTGAATTCCTTGTGGGCAAAAACTGTTGTTTTTTTTTCCCCTTCTTTGTATTCCCAGAGTTTGGCATGGTGCCTAGTATACATTAGGCACTTAATATATGCTGGTCCACTGACTGACTAGCACCTTCTCTCTATTCTAGTTTCTAACCTATCTGTGTGCCTAATAAAATTGAAAAAAAAAGTCCATGTCATTTCAGACTATAGACAAAGGTCGACTCAATTCCAAAAGACTGAGCCCAAGTACTATCCCATTGTTATATCTAGAACTGTCATTTTCCCTTTGGACCCTTTTGCCTTTTCCTTAGTTATTCATTCATTATTAATTATTTTATTAGGCTACAGATTTGGTAGGAATATTTCACAGAATGAAAGCTCTGTAGGCTGGGCAAACTTTCCTATAGAGGACAAAATATTAATAATTCCTTAATTTATCCAGTAAAAAAGTTAATCCAGATTGTGGTATTTTAGCCCTAACTCCTGCTGGTAATAAATACAGAATCAAAAAATGTTAGAGGTAACCACTGGAGTTGAATGGATGCAGATCAAAGCATACTATCTTTCACATCGAGTATATTTATGGTTTTATTTTGGGGTTTTGGTTTTGTATGACTTTGCTTTTATAACAATGGCCAATATGGAAGTGTGTTTTGCATGAGGAAAATAAGATTAAAAAAAAAGAAAAATATTAGAGGTAAGAGAAAATTAGCAATCTTTTAGTCCAAATAACTGAGCATCAAATGTTGAAGTGACTTCCCCAAAGTCACAGAGCTAATTAAGGTTTGAACTCCAGATTCAGCTCTCTTTCTACTCTGTATTGCCTTCTCTCCTGCTATCACATTTTTATATCATATATAATGGCCATATAGCCAGTGTGAAAATGCCCTGACAACGTTACCTTAACTGCAATCTACAAAGCACTATTCTCTGTTGTGGGACCAAAAGGATGAATTTGACTGATCTTCTGTGCTTGGAGCTGGGGCATTTTTTTTTCAGTTCATGGGTTACGGCCCCATTTCCAGAAAAATCCATTGGAGCCTAATGTAACCCAGCAAATCTTTCAAATGAAATAGCCTTATGGGAGGCAGGTTGTCATTTTCTGACATATTATTTAGGACTCAACTCAGGTTTCATTCTTTCTTCTTTCCATACTCATTCTCTCCCCACCCCCAACTTCTTCATAAGTGCCATTTTCTAATTAAGTAAAATGAAATTTGTAATGTTTAGAAGAGAGATATGACCTCCCTTGTGGGCTAGTCTCACTCTTCCCCATGCATCATTAAAAAAAGGCAGGTTGCAGGGGTGGCTGGGTTTTTTTTTTTTTAAATTGGCATCACTTTGTCTTTAGTGCAAACACACATGGCAATAATTTAGTGAACTCTAGTGTTCCTCTTGTGGCAAATTGATAGCATAATTTTATTATGAGTGGAACAATGACTTCTGGGAGAGGAAGGATTCTCCCAGAACTACACATAACTCGGTTGACTAAATGTAATACTTGGAGAAGGTAATGAAAACAGTGGCGAGGCTCAGCAAGGACTAGAACATTTCAGTTTCTAGCTCCTGTCAAAAGGCCACTCAATAAATCATACCTGAAGCTTATTTAATGTCAGGAGCCAGTAATCTGACAGAGTGCAATGGGGTGCTCACATCAGAAGAGGCATGCTGTCACGTGATCCCTGGTCCCTGGACCCTATAGGGTCATATAATCTGTCTATGGATTTTTAACAAGTTACTTATTATGCTCCCTTTGGTGCTAATTATTTTACATATCACTTGGCCCCAGTTTACTGACATTGCCTTTTTAGTACTAAAAAATTACTAGAAAAGTCAATTTGTCTTACTTTTCCCATTCTCTTTCATAGGGAGTTCCTACATGACTTCTCCTTTAGACCTTCTTCCTTCAGCCCCTTTCCTATACTCCACTCCACAGAAACACAAAAACACAGAATCTTTTGGATCACACTGAGATAACAGTAAAATAAATTCTCAGCAATTCAAAAAATTATAGTCATATACAGGCAAGATGACCAGGATGTCGTCACACAGAGATGAGTTCATATTCACTTAATCCAGCTAAAGAGGGTGAATCTAGTGTGCCTATATATGCCTGTATTTCATGTTATCTGTTACCAATGTACTTCAGTGAAGAAAAATGGGGAAGAATATGTAAGAATACTCAAGTATCCTTCCAACTGCACTGGCACGTCGCAAAAATTGGAATCCATCCCAAACCTTTTAATAAATGATTTAACAACATTTAATGCATCTCAACATATTATTTTGAATATTTTGTTCATCATATTACTGGAATAACAAACATTGTAATTCCTGGAAAAACACTTGACGTAAACCAGATCTCATGTATGAAAGCAATATGACACTGAAATAATTTCATCAATAATTAAAAAAAATAAATCAACTGAACAATTCAGGCTCAAAACAAGAGATCTTTTGTCTTTGTCCAGACCTGTTAATTTTACAGAATTAGATATTTCCCAGAGAGGAGTCTCTCTCCACTGGTATAGGTCTGTCTAACTTGGAATCATAGAGTTGACTGGGTCATTGGGAGGTTAAGTGACTTCTTCAGGGTCACGCAGTCAGTTTATGTTAATCCAAGCTTCTTGAAGCCTGCTTTCTGCCCAATATCCATTCTATCTCTCCAAAATTAGAGATCACTTAAGCTTTCAATTGCCTAAATATCACAAAAGGTGACTAACAGCCCCTAAGATGGAGATTTGTCTGTCACGAAAGGGAAATGATTTCTTGAATACATATTTCTCACCCAATGCTATTTTTGAAGAGTGACTCATTCTTTCCCCTAAGTACTGCTTAGTACTATTAAGATTCCTGAGCTCCCCCTTCCCCCCCCCACCATGAGCTTTTAAACAGATTTGAATTCAGATCTTCAGAAGTGAAAAGCTTGGCCATTAATTCACTCTACCACCCCACTCCCTTAGTAATTGCTGCTAAAGTTTGTTGCTTATCTTTGTTTCAAGGAAGTTTGCTACTTCAGAAGTCAACATTAAACAGACTGAAACCTCAGTTTGCAGTGGCTAATCTAAAAGATAAGTATATCTAGAAACACATGGTAAATTTCATATCTCTCAATGTTTACCTTCCAAGGTAAAAAAGGGGAGGGGGAAGGAGGAGGGTTGTGGGAGAGTGAAAAAAAATTCAACCTCTGTGAAGAAATAATGTGACTGGGAGTGAGAGGCAAGTTTATGCTGAATGAACAGTCAGCAACAATGATTATGAGTCATGTACAAAGAACTGGGAAAAATGTTTTCTTTTATAATCACAATAAAACAATGAATCAGGAAATAGACCTTGATAGCACAGAAGAAATATTTTAAACTTAAAACACACACACACACACACACACAGTATTCTCCAATGTTTCTCCTTTGCAAGTTTCTCCTATTTTTTGTGTACTGTAGGGGGAGGAGGGTTAGCATTTCCCATTGTTCAGAGAGTAAGGAGTATACAATTCTCAGTGTCAAGATTCCAGTTGAATTCCTGTGAAATTCAACTACTGTTGTAAAACCTGAAATGCACATGCTTAAACTCCACCTAACTAACACTATTCTTTGAATACAAAAAAGAACAGTACAACCCCCCCCCCCCCACCCTGCTCCAGATCCCAAGGTTAATAGGACCTAAATTTATTCATAACAGACCAGCTTTTCAAATTAGGCAATTCTCTGGGAGTATTCTCCTTAGAATGAAAATCTAGTCCAATGGCCAGACATATAATATTTGGATAGAACCTTTTTTTTTTCAGAAGGCCTTTGAACATAATACTATACAAATTCATATTTATAATGCTCTTGTGATTTTCCCAAAGGATGAAGTTAGCCCCCCTAAAATTCAATGTCATACCAGTGGCAAAAAGATGGGATGAGAAAGTAGATTTTTGCTGTAACTACCAGTCTACTATGATGGAAATTCTTCTTGGGGGAAAAATATAGAGAAGATAATCAATATGAGATTGGTATTCCAGTCTCTTTCCTTTCCTTTCTCTGATTGGGCTCTAGCTCAGGGAATAATTCTGAACTTTAGAGTAGGAACATTATCAGTTTTCAATCTCTTTCCATACTCTGCTTTTCAGAAATAACATAGAGCGATGGATTTTTGTTTTGTTTTAGTGTATATTAGATTTTTCCTCCATTATTTAAAGTGTGACTTCTTTATTTACAAGTAGTGATTCTGTCAGGAACACTTGTGAAATCAAATTTTGTAGTACAGTTATCAATTACTGTTATTTTTTAAAAGAAATACAAATGTTGTCAATGGTGTCAACATTTTCCTAATTAAAAATACACAGAACATCAAAAGGCAGATTTTAAACACCTCTGTCATTTAAAGAAATTACTTAAAACATTATTTCTCAAACTCTGGTATGCCTAAGGAGGGAGATAAAGAGGCTTACTTCAGCACATTTTGTCTCTCTTCCAAATACCGCTCTAATGAAGTCCAGAAATAGGTAGAGACTTGTGCCTAACACACAATTTGTCTTTGGGGTTGATTGTCTTCACCAATGAAAGGGAGAGGATTAATTCTGAAAATCTTCTAGCCTCAAAAGAAAAAGAGATCTTTACTTCTTTTTGACCAATTGGTTTCTATATTTAGATATTTTAGGAAAATGGGGCTACGACATACAGTGTGGGGAAAAAAAAAACATTTCTCTTCAAGCAAAATCTTAGTTTATGAATTTTCTGAATGTGTCTTTATTTCAGTGGTTCATAAAATTGGTGTACTTTTTTTCCCCCAACAGCACTGTACTGCTCTCAAAAGTAGCACCATTTAAAAAAGACTTGATTGGTGTTTTAACCTTGCAAAGAAATATGCATCCTAAGATAATGCTGTCAGCTTAGTATGAAAGTCATATTTCATTCTTCTTTTGCAGAGCAAAAGCAAAAAACCCCCAAAACAAAACAAAACAAAAAACTGATCACCACAAAAGAGCTGGTACAATTGAATGTAAAGGGTTGTTGTACACCCATTCCCCTTTGAGTTCCCTCTCTGGCATCTCCTTCTTTCCTCCCCTCCTTTTGTTTACCTCTTTTGAAAGAGTCTTGTGGTGGCTAAGCTGCTTGCCCAGGATTGGACTGAATCTAAATTTCTTGAAATGACGCTACCTCTAATAGGGCACAAGGTTTCTAGAAATGCTGATTGAATAGTAAGAGACTAGAGGCATAGCTTCCTAGGCATCCCCAAAATAGCTTGAATTTTAAGGTCCAAGTGGACATTGTATGAGATAGTAGTTCCTGCATCTGAACTGAGAAATGGTGATGATAACTGCTTCTTATTTAAAAAATGAGTTGCAAAGCTGCTGTACACAGCAGATATAAAGCTGGGCTTTGCCCAACCTCTGGCTACAGATGCTATAGCTCTCTGAAGGCCAGAACAAAATGAAATCTATTTAAATTTCAGGACAATTCTTCTGGTTAAACATTAATCATGTGTGTTTTTCTTTTCAGTCTCTGTTAATCTCTTTCCCTCATTCCCACTTTGTTTTCTGTGGTGATCTCAGGGAAATGGTAATATGGCTATGGAATTGGAATGACTTGGAGTTAGCATTGGGTAGAGGGAAGATACTGATGTCCTCTTATGGATAGGAACTTAGTGCTTCCTCCATGGCTGACTGTTGCAAAAGAAAATCCCCCAAAAGGGGTTCAGCAGATGCCCTCTTGGGGCTAGTTGGACCTGCAGACCCATGGACAATGATTTTTCATCATCTGAAGCAATCTGAAATTATAGCATGGAAAGACATTCCACATTCACTCCACCAAACTGTTGTTCAGAAGCACATTTCTTTGTGTCTAGTAATTCCTTGGTATTGGCACCTTCAGTATGTGAAGTGCTGACAATGGCTATTGCACCTTACAAATCTGACTCCAGATTTAAATGGATTTTTCTTCAGAAACATAGATGCTACTTGGAAATAATCACTGAAGATGGCAGCTATGTGCTTAACAAATGACAGCAAAGGAAAATGCTGATCAGGGGAAGGATATTTAATTCAGCAAGCTTCTATACCCTTTTGGTTTATCTCGACTCTACCTCCCTGGTTTATCACTATATCCTTCACTCCTTTCTCTCTTGAGATATAAATGTCCAGCTGTCTCTTAAACTCATTTAGATTACTTGCCTCGCTGGCCAATTATTCCATATGTTTACTACTGTTTCGGTCAAAATTATTTTACTCAATTCCCTGTTTACTCTAGATTTCCTAATTCTTCAATGTGTTTCCTGGTGTTTGAAATTCTTATTCTAGTAGGAACAGAACATCTTGTTCTACATAGTCAAATGCCATTCATACCTTTTGAAAATTACTTTTCTCAGTTGAAAATAAGACCCCTCTGTTATCACTTAGCTTACTAACATTAAATTTAGAATTTGAAAGGGAAAAAAAGAAAGATGAAGAATCTTACGTCATCTCAATATTAGGCACATATTGGGGCACTCTCATTGCTGCTAATAAACAAAGATATGGAGAGATTTTGGTAAAAACCCCTATTTAAGCTAGAGAAAAACTGTGGTCTTATTCTGATTCTAATCTAGGGTGACTAGTTTTCTTAAGACCATCTTGAATTCAGAGCACTTTTTAAATCCCAAAGTATTTTCATACAGATATTCTGTAATTCTGTCTGCTGTTAGGTGGCTTAGAGGTTAGAGTCCTGGACCCAGAATCAGGAAGACTTGAGTTCAAATCTGGCCTATAAAACTTAACTGCCTATATGAACCTAGATGAGTCATTTAACCTTCTGTCAGCCTCAGTTCCCTCAATTGTAAAATGGGAATAATATTCATAATCAGGGTTGTTGCAAGGATTAAATGAGATAATATTCACAAAGTGCTTTGCAGGCCATAATGTAACATAGAAATGTTCATTGTTATTTTTATAGTCAGTCTCATTTTATTCTTGAATCATCCCATTTTACTTATAGGAAAACTGAGCTATCTTGGGTATTGAAAAAGATTTCCCACAAGAAACCAAAACACAATGGAAATACTTTTCTTGACTTCTGAAGTCAATGTTCTCTAAGCTGGAAAAGCATATATATATTATAGAAGGGCTGGTCCACTAAAGGAATGCTTTCTGTGATATTATTTTAACATGTAGGTGTGCTAGCTATGGGAGTTTGTGAGATCAGAAAAACCAGTATTCTGAGATTATTTAAAGGAGGGTGGGGCAAACAGGATGTAGTTATTTAATATCTTCTGTTTGACAGGCCTCACTAGGGCATTTTTATCTAGTACACAAAGAAATTCTCTGAAACAACTCCAACTAGAAAATTCTTTGAAATTTAACATATAGGTCCTTTAATTTTGGACTCTGGAGACAGCCTTTTTTCAAGAAATTAAACTTTGTATTTCTGTCATACCTATACTCTGCCAAAAATTAACCTTGTGGATACTAATTTGTGTGTGTGTGTGTGTATGTAGTGCTGGATTATGGGTGGGGGTGTGGATGATTATAATTATTGGCATTTAATTTTGATATATGATATTCAATAGGTTCTCTCCCCTATTTATTTCCACTTAAAAATCTGTAAAATTGAAGATTAAAAAAAATACTATGTGATAGACATCAGAAGAAAGGTGTACAAGGACATAGAAAATATCTGACTTTTTCATTGTTCACATTTGATTTTCAATTCAGTCTGATTGCACATTTTTTGTACTGCCATACTGTTAGAAGAAAGCAACACAAGTACAGTGCCATAGCTCATGACTCCTGTCAGAAATCTAAGAGCGTTTTCCAACAAATTACTCAAACAAAACATTTTTTTAAAAAGCTCTGTTTTTTGTCTTTTGTTAATTTATGCCTGTAAAGATGTCTCTTTAGAAAATCTCATGGCATTATTTCTCCCAATTTTCCTAAAATATTTCCCAAGTCTACCATCCACAGCCATTTGAAGCCAGTTACCTCCTAGGGCTCTCTAATTCTACTTCCTTCACATCAAAGAAGTACAGAAATGATCATCTAAGAAACTACAAAGTCCTCTCTTTCCTGGCATAAAAGCTATTCATCGCAAGTCATCAGTATCTGAAGATTTATTTCCCCTTAAAGATGTTTATTTTCCCTACACCAGAACACCTCCATTCTAGTTTACAAAATAATGCCTTCTATTTAGTTATGACAAGAAATTACTAGATTATCTTTTCATTTCTACAAGTCAACTCTCAACTATTAACATGATTAATAAGAGTATTCATCTACTGAAGACCTACTCGGACACCTTATTTTGATGCTCATCTACACTCCTAACCCCAGTGAGTAGAGACTGACAGATCTTACCAAGCCCAAAAGGTTAGTTAGTGATAGATTATATGGGTTTGGTACAAATACATGCCTTGCTAAATTCTGAGAGTTTTATTATAGGTAGGTTGGCTACCGGTGAGGACTTTTGATTATAGTGACTCATGAAATCATTTAAGATATGGAGGCATTTCAGTCTGCATTAGTGGAAGAAATAGCTAAACTGATGAAATAAAAGTTCTTTCAAAGTACAGGTCAAATAAAAATAGTCAATTCCTATTAGTAGCAGAATGATCAATAACAGTCTAGATAAATAATACAAACAAATCAAACTTCATTTTTCTTTTCCAGTTTTCCATTTCTTCTGGGAGTACCACCATCATACCAATCATCCATTCTCTAAATTCCTTAGTTTACTTTGATTCTTCCATTTTTCCTTATCTTGCATGTCCAGTTAGCCACCAAAGGCTCACAATTTCCCTCTCTTCTCATTCTTCCTTTTACATGGTAACCCCATTCACCCTGGTTCCATGTCAGTTTGGGTCCTCGTTCTCTCAAATTTGGACTACTAGAAGAGCTCCTTATATATTTTCCCAGCCTTTGGTGACCTCCCTTTTCAGATCATCCTTCACATAGTTGCTGAAACAATGGCATGAGCCTCCCTTAATGCACAAGGCTGAGGATATCATTTCCAGGCTCAGATACCCACAATGGCTCTTTCCTGACCAGAGGATAAAATAACTGGCACTTAAGGCCTGCCACAGTATGGATCCCTCTTGTATCCCTTGCCTTATTTCATATGATTTCCCTTCATACTTACATCCTATATTCTAGCCATCCCAGAACACAATTTCTGCTATCTCCTTCTGTCCTCATCTGTTTGGCTACCATGACAGGCTGTTGTTTTTGCCTGAGGGATATTCCTAATCTACATTTGTTGAAATCCTTCTCTTCCTTTAAGGACCAACTCAGGTACTGCTTTCTCCATGAAGCCTTCTGTGATGTCTCCAAATGAAAGTGGATCCATCTCCCTTGATTTTTTTGGTGGGGATGGGGAGTGGAGGGGCTTGGGAGAAAATAGAACTTGTTCTGGGCATCTCATTTCCCCTTATACCACATTCTAATCTTGTAGCCTGCTTATTGTCTAATCTATCTGCTTTCTCTTCCCTCCTCTCAATCATTCAATTAGATGCTAATTTCCTTGAGAACAGGGGCTATGTTATTGTTATTGGTGTTTTTAAACACCAATTGTTTTTGGGTTTTTAAACAATTTTTGTACTTCTGAAGGCCTTTCTCATACTTTATACTTAATCATGTTTGCGGAATTGGTTGTCTCTCTGCTATTGCCCAATTTTTAGTAATTTCATAGCTGAGTTGAATCTTTACCAAAGGAGGCATAAGAAGTCACTTTGGCTCCTTACTATCACACACACACACACACACACACACACACACACACACACACAAAATGACAAAATAATTGGTTCTGTGCTGGAGAATAAGATTCAGCTTGGGGAGTTCAATTGTCCTTAGTTATCTGTACTATACAAAATGGCTGAGAATTGATTATAGGAAGAAATGACTTTTAAAAAATATATCTTTTCTTTAATCTATTTATTGGTTGTATTGTCAATTTATACATCTTTCTCATGGCAGCTATGCTGGAAAGTACCTATTAAGATTACTTTTAACTTTTAATGATGAGTTAAAATACATTTTTCTTATCTTAATTATCATTTAAACTTCCTTTTGATTATT